>NC_034591.1:121203578-121253390 GCF_900095145.1 Mus pahari | reverse complement strand
GGGAGGGAGGGAGGGAGGGAGGGAGGGAGGGAGGAGAGAAAGAGAAAGAAAGATAGAACAATAGAACCTCATGGGAGGAAGAATGAATGGCCACAGAGCACAAGAAAGATTACTACTTGATTTATGTTATGAATGACCTGGATTATGGTGAATACTTACGGGACTTTTTGGTGGTGACATTAACTGGCGGACTTGAGGGTCCTGTCCCTGCAGTGTTATAGGCTCTCACAGAGGCAAAGTAAATCGTATTAGCTCTTAGTCCTGTGATGTTCTTGGTTGTGACATTTCCACTGACTCTAATTTTACCAATCATAGATTCTTTGGAGTTGTCTGTCCAGTACAGGACCTGAATGGTAAAATCAAGTGAAGAATACATTTATTGTTTTCTCTAAAATATCAACCATTGGAGTAGAGTAATATATAAATCATAAAACATATTTATCAAAATAGATATACCTTCCCAGCAAAATAAATATATATTATTAACAGAGAGTAAATGAGAAATGTCCACCATGAGAAAAAGACAACCAGGACATTTTTAGGTTACCAACATAATCTAAAATTATCAACTTTAACAAAAGGCATATAATAATTCAGACTAAAACAAATCCCATTCCATCAATCAAAAATTCAGATGTGTTGGTATTATTCTTTCTTTCAGAGTTCTCAGACACCATGGATAATTAATGACTCATCCCACTCTGATCACCTGCTATGAAACACATTGTTTCATGCACACCAAAATAATACAAAAGTGTATGTTCAATACCAGCTCTTGAGCTTCCAAATATAGCAAGTTAGAAATTAGATAGATAGATAGATAGATAGATAGATAGATAGATAGATAGATAGATAGATAGATAGATGATCTATGAATTAGAAGAAATGTTCAGTGAGGAGTGCACAGATTTGAAAAACATCAGGTCTCAGGATAAGTAATTTAGCAGTTTGCAGTTTGAAATTCTAGCCACATGAGTAGAAGTATTTTGGTTTTTTTTTTTTTGTTTTTGTTTTTGCTTTTGTTTTTGCTTATGCTTCTTTCACAGGTGATTATACAAAAAGGGGAGAAAAAGGAGAGACAAAAGATTATAAATATTTAGAAAGATTTTGCTTTATAAAAGACAAGATATCCATGTCCCGAATCAATGGACTTGCAATATGAAGAACATAAGTAATAAAATGTGTTCACATTACATACTCCCAATCAAAAACAAAGTTGTATAAATGTGATTTACTTCATTTTTAACAGTTTAAATTGAACTTTATTGTTTTGTTCCTTGTCACTTAGGTCTCTATTTCTTTGGAAAATTTTCAGATAAATTCTGTGGTTTAAGATCTACAAGTGTTTGACTTTACCCTTCTCTAAGAATACAATGACTGTAATTTTAATAATTAAATAATTTTTGGTCACTTGAAAAGAAATATGTGGTAGTTTCATATGAGCTCTGTCCTCTTAACAGATTTTTCTGCATTATATTTTTCTTTTACCTATAAAGCTTTAGCCTACACATCTTAGTTAATAGCAATCACATACCTAATAAAATGGATATTTTTATAGTGGTAAATTTATTTGCCTAAGACCATATGGAAACATTCTTCTCATCTCTGATTTGAGTTTAAAAAACTGTTATGTCTCAGATCTGCATTGCTATTCCAAAGACGTCTTTATTGAAAGACTCATCACAGGCCAATAGAATGATGGGGAAGTAGAAGAATCTTGAAGATGTAGTGCTTTATAGGGAGTTAGAACACTGAAGTCAGGTCCTTGCAAGGGACAATGTGACCAGAGGGTTGTCCAGTATAATTTTTTCTGGTAACAACAGCAAGCATTTCTTCTGCCATGTGTTCTAACATGTCCTCACTGTGCCCCCTACCTCAACGCCCCCCCCCACAAAGCAACAAGCAAGCATCTTCTTCTGCCATGTGTACTAACATGTCCTCACTGTGCCCCCACCCCAACCCCCACACACAAAGCAACAAACCTAGTGTAGACTGAAACTCTGAAATTGTCAGTGAAAATAAACTATTCATGCTTTTAACATTTTTGAAAATAATTTATTTGTGTACGTATATAACTGTAAGACTATATGTGTCTTTGTGTGTATGACCATGTGTACCTTTGCATGTAGAGGCCAGAAGAGAGTATAGATTCATATTTCCATGATCCATGTTCTTTTTTTTAAAATTGATTCTAACAGATGTTTAGGTACAATGGTGTGAAGCAGAGCATTAATGCATATACTATTATATGACAGGAAATATGTCATCTTAACAAACTCCTGTGCAGAAGGTATTGTGTGGTGAGATGCTGCATCTGTATGCAGAGTGCAGTCCATGGGACTTACCTCATAGCCCAGCACTCTTCCAGTGTTTCTATTCCAAGCAATAGCATTCCAGGAAACCTCCATTTCAGAAGCAGAAAAACTCTGGACAGAAGTTCCTCTTGGGGCCAGCTGAGGCTCTAACATTGAAGAGAAGACATCACCTTATTTTAGAGAAATCCTCTAGAAAAATGATGCAAACAAACAAACAAACGAAAAACAAACTGTATGTAAAGCTACAAGGTACATCGTTTCAACACTGAATGCAGCTTACCATCTTCCCCAGAGTAGACAATGGACACGGTACTCAGCGATCCTTCTCCTTCATTATTGTACACTCCCACTTTGACTTCAAAGGGAGACAGGGGCATGATGCTTTCATTTCTATAGATGAACTTGGATGATTCTACAAGAGCCACTCTTTCTTTCATCCAGGTTGTTGTGCCCACTGGCCGAAACATGATGATATATCCAAACCCCTCTCCATTCTGTAGTTCTTCTGGAATGGACTTGGGCAGAATGCAATCAACCACTGAGTATTCCTGAAAAGTCTTTTGAACTACAATATATTTGTTGATTACTTTATGTTTCTTCTATAGAGGCAGTTATGGATAATTACAATATTTAATGAACAATTAAAAAACTTTTATATCCAGTGCCATTTCAAATAGCTCTAATTTTCAAAAAGATATTTAATTGTTATTATATATATATATATATATATATATATATATATATATATATATATAACCTGTTCCTTGATCATTCATAAATGGCAATGATAAAATACAGTAGAAGACTGTAAGTTTTAATGGGACAAGCTAAAACAAAATCTTACATAAATTTTAAGCTCACTATCAAATTAACGTATTAACTACTTACACTAAATATATGTTATTTTCAACATTTCAAAAAATTCTTCTGAGTGTGATATAATCAAGTTTTAATATTCAATTTAAGAAATATAGTATTTTTCAAAAGCATAATGAAACTGAGTTTTTAAAGCATCTGTTTTATTAATAACATCATAACATCAGTTTGAATTTTTCCTGACCAATATGTGTGTGTGTGTATATATATATATATATATATATATATATATATATATATATATATTGCTTATTTCCATAAATAAAGTTCCACACAAAACAGTTAAAACCTGTTCTCACTAAACAAAACTGTTATGTGTTCTTTCAGAACTCTGTAGATACAAAAATTATATTAACCAGCAAGAAAAAATGAAATTCTGCTTCATACTGGACAATCATCCTACACGATTATAACTATATTATATTTAAGAATCAATAGAATTTTCTGGTTTTCTACAGGAAAAAATTCTGTTGTTTTATTTTGTTATTTTATTATTGGTTAAATGTGTTACTAACTCAGCACAATATTGATGGCTTTCATGGTCACATATCACTGAATTCCTTTAGCTTTCTGCTTTACCACAACTTCCAGTTACACACTCCAGAGCAGAAGGCATCACATACTCCAGTATCTGTGTGAGTTTCTGCTGCAGCTTCTTTAATGCTCTATAGCAATTAATAGAACCAATTGACTCTTCTTGGAGAATTTCAGTATGAAGCTTGCAGTCTGGAGGGTACTGATGCAAAACCCAGCATACGCAATAAAAAAACCACTGAGGAAGTAGAGTCTAAGTGTTTTTTGATTTTTGTTTTTTGTCTTTTTTTCTTATTTCAGTTTTCAAGCAACAGACTTTGTTCAGCAAGTAAGGTGCTTGTCACTCATTCCGATGACCTGAGTTCCATCTCTGGATTCACATGGTGGTAAGTGAGGACACCCAGAAGTTGTCTTCTGACTTCCATATGGGCATTTGCATACACAAAAGCACACATACGACACATGCAGAAAATAAAGGATGTAATAAATATCTCTGAGAGCTCTAACGTAGGTAGAGACGAGACAGATCTTTGCCAACAGTCATACACAAACTGTAAGCAAAGGCAATGGATAGAGCACTGAATCCACACACAAGAACCTAGGAGCGCTGGGCCTAGATTTTAGGAACAACTGCCTAGCACTCCTATGGCCCCCAGAGATGGACGATGTGCCACATCCACAATGGACTGGCTGCTCAGTTGCAGACACGTTTTCATTTCCTCATTACCTTCTCTGTAGCTTTAAAGTAAATCCCCATTCACTGAGATGATCCAAACTTGTCTTGATTTTCTTCCACATGAAACAGTCTAACAAGTATAGTGAGCGAAAAGATGAGAAAAAACCCACAGCTGATGAAACTGGGAAAGAGAAAGACTTTTTCTCTTGGGCAAAGGGGGAAGAATTGTACAGTTGGGAATGATTTGGAAGGGGCTTATAAGAATTCAGCAATATATATTTGATTGTTTTTGAAGTTTCTTCATTCTCAGATGCAACATCAGCCTATGTTCAGTTTCATATGCAGAGAACACTTGTTTCTTAGTAAAGAGCATTCCCTCTTTATCATGTTGTCCATCCAGAATAGGAATGATACTAGTAAGATCAGCTTAATATGAAGGACAAGTGACTTATTTAGGTTTTTCCATTTATGGACTGAGAACCACATGATTAAAAAACAAACAAACAAACAAACAAACAAAACGAAGACAAAGCAAAACAAAACCGAAACTACCTAGCACTTTAAGAAAGCAGAAAAGAGTTTTGTTTTTCCAGATGAGAAAATTCTCTAAGTTTCAGAAGTTCAAATGAATATAAAATTATTTAAAGTTCTTAAGGACTAATAATGCTCAATTGCACTTTAATATGAACCAATGCCAAGCAGAGAGATCTAGTCACATCTTACTTACAGGTTGTTTTTTAAATTAAACGTTTGTGTGACATGACACCATACACTTCAGAAAAAGGGCTAGAGAGAATCAATGCAAACTGATCTAGAACTCTGTTCCCTCAGAACGGGTCCTCATGGTATGAGAAGTTATGGTATAAGCTGTTATTGGAGATAAGCAATCAATAGTCCTACACAATTGTAAAGTCTTTGAACAAAAACAATAACAATAACAACAACAACAAATGTGTGGGCCACATGGGAAGATGTCACCATGGATGCAATAGTTGTACTTATAACTTAGGGATCACCAAGAGCTGTCCAATTAGACTGCAAACTTAGTGGTATACCCTTGGTTAGGAAGGCCACAAGCTCTAAAGGAGAAGCTAATACTATCACTTTCCTAAAAAAAAAAAAAAAAAAAAAAAAGTATAATTTTTAAATGTAATTAAAAAATCAATCCGTATAACCATAGATAAGTGTAGGTTTCACCTCCCATCAAATAAGCTTCTTATGAAGCAGACAGAGACCATTTCAGAAACCTACAACTGGCCAAAATAAAGAGACAACATGGGGTACCCAGCCACAATTGATAGATCTACAATACAGCTTCTATCTCTAAGGCTATAGAAACATTGTGGAAGATGGAACAGAAAGATTTTAAGAGCCAGAGGACTAGAATATCTGGTGTGCAATAGAGTCTTCTCTATATGACAGGAAAACTGTCCCAGTAAAATCTCTAACAAAATACATCACCAAGACTTGCACAATAACACCAACTAAGTTGTAAACAGGGTTGGAAGAAATCTCACAAAACTATAGACAGCTAATGGCTAAGAAAGGGAAGACCAGGCTTCTTCATGCGAGATCTCCTTCACAAGTATTCTAATCCCAAGTGATCAGCCCTAAATACATATACATGAGTTACACTAAAAGTCTCTCTCTCTCTCTCTCTCTCTCTCTCTCTCTCTCTCTCTCTCTCTCTCTCTCTCTGTGTGTGTGTGTGTGTGTGTGTGTGTGTGTGCGCGCGCGCATGTGTGTGTGCATGTGTGTCTGTCTGTCTCTCCTGTCTCTTTGTCTCTTGGTCTCTTTCTTTATGTCTCTCTGTCTCTCTGATTCTCTGTCTCTCCTTCTGCATATCTGTCTCTCTATGTCTCTATCTCTATCTCCCTTTCTCTGTCTTTCTCTCTTCTCTATCTCTCTGTCTCCCCTGGTCTCTTCTGTCTCTCTTTGTCTCTCTCTCTGTCTCTCTCTCCAATAATAATTTTTAAAAAGAAGGTATTACAAATTTGAAGGACAGTAGGGTAACAGGAAGTTGGAGAGCAGTAAGTGAGCAATAGAAACAATATAAATAGAGTACTTGCATATGAAATTCTCAAATTAAAGAAAATAAAGATTCAGGAAACATAACCTTACCTCATCATTTCTATAATATATGAATATTTGAGGAGTATAATAACAGAGTGAAATTTATAAATGAAAAAAATTATTTGCAGTCTTCAAAATTTTCACTTTGTGTAGAAATGTGCCAACCTGAATCATGGGTGTTTAACACATGGGTGTTTTCTCCTATAGTCTTGGTTATAACCACATTGGATATGACACACCACCTCACACTTTACTTATTAGGGACCATAAAATGAGAACGAACATTAGCATTCAATTTGTATTTTAATTCTGATATTAAATTTTTCAATATAGCAATTTCAATTTCCAAAAAGTGCAAAATAGAAAATAATTCACCCTAACAAATAGCGTACATAAAAAATTTTCCTAAGAACCAAAAAATTTCTGATTTCTGAGGAGAAGGAAATCAGCAAAACTCCCTTCTGTTGGAAGAAATATTTTTATACAGGCTCGAATGAATGTAGAAATTTAAATGTATTATTGACCAAAAATCAAAAGGAATTTTCTAGTTAAATTCCCTTGAAACTTCAAATTCAAATCACCGGGTATAACATGTTTGATCTACTGCTTAAAATATCTGCAGGAAAACTCTTGTTTCCATAAGTTAGAACAGCATAGGAGGTGTCTTAGTTAGGGTTTCTATTCCTGCACAAACATCATGACCAAGAAGCAAGTTGGGGAGGAAAGGGTTTATTCAGCTTACATTTCCATACTGCTGTTGATCACCAAAGGATGCAGGACTGGAACTCTAGCAGGTCAGAAAGCAGGAGCTGATGCAGAAGCCATGGAGGGATGTTCTTTACTGGCTTGCTTCNCCTGNCTTGCTCAGCTTGCTCTCTTATAGAGCCCAAGACTATCAGCCCAGGGATGGTCCCACCCACAAGGGGCCTTTCCATCTTGACCACTAATTGAGAAAATACTTTACAGCAGGATCTCATGTAGGCATTTCCTCAACTAAAGCTCCTTTCTCTGTGATAACTCCAGCTGTGTCAAGTTGACACAAAATTAGCCGGTACAGAAGGGTATGAATTAAGAATTCTGTGTTGAAATTCTCCAGGTCCCATGTGAACTACAGTTTAATTCTCAGTTTCTTCAAGTGACAGCTCTGTTCTCTACCTTCAAACTCATTGGGAGGACTAAATGGTATGAGTTTCTCTGAGTGGCCCACAAGACTCTGCAGTCCTCCACAGATGATACTTCCCTCCCTAGTAGGCCTGAAACTTCCTATGCTCTCTGTTCACAGACCCTGCCAAAGAGTAGATGTGGAGGGAACCCCACCAGCTAAGTGTTGTCCTCCATAATATCCACAGGGAACAAAAGATGGAGGGCAAGGATCATTTTCAGGGCAACTGTAGTAAGTGTACCATTGACACTTATAATGTTGAGTAAATAGTATCTGCCCTCTACTTTTCCCCAATATAAGCAGGATTAATGACTAATATTGTCTCACAATCCCTTGCTCATTCTCTTCCCTCTTTTTATCTGGTACAGAATTTCCCAACAATGCCATCAATAACATTTTGGATCAGATAATTCTTCTGTAAACCTGCCTTATGTATTTTTGGCTGTTTGACAGAAATCTGGTATTCCCTTTGCTTCCTCACACCTCCCTATACTCATTGTCTTGGTTATTACCCACTAAGCACAGTCTTTGTAAAAGTCCACTCATTGTAAAACATTTACTAGTGATAAATTGTTCTTTTGTTTGTTTGTTTGTTTGTTTGTTTGAGACAGGGTTTCTCTGTATAGCCCTGACTGTCCTGGAACTCACTTTGTAGACCAGGCTGGCCTTGAACTCAGAAATCCTGCCTCTGTCTCCGGAGTGCTGGGATTAAAGGCGTGTGCCACCACACCTGGCTTAAATTGTTCTTTATTTACAGATAAGATTAGTATTTCAATACATCACTCATGTAAATATTTATCCATAATTCCCATGGTCATGTTAAGGCAAAGTAAAGATATAAAGAACCAGCATTGTACTCCTTTCTCTCCACCAAAGGCAACAAAAGAGGATAACTATACTTTCTGCATTATTGTGTGATAGGGAACTGACAAAGATCTAAACTGAAATGAGAGCTACATATTTTGATGGCCGAGAAGAGAGAAGCTATGCAGATATGCAGTGACTAATCTCCTACCCAAGGAACAGCAAAGATTCTTGTTTGAGATCAAATGTTCCACTTGCAATGGGAACTTATCCCTGAGCCCCACTGACAGGGACTCCTGCCTGAAGGACAGAAAGGGAGTCTAGCCACAGACAACCAGAATGCAGAAACTTGGGATACTCTTGAATAGCTGCTTGTAAGTACCTCTGTATTGCCACTGAAATAATATAGTAGGATGCTACCTGAGGAACGTATTACAAAAACCCAACCCTGAGATTTCATCTCACTCCAGTCAGGATGGCTAAGATTAAAAATTCAGGTGACAGCAGATGCTGGCAAGGTTGTGGAGAAAGGGGAACACTCCTCCATTGCTGGTGGGATTGCAAGCTTGTACAACCACTCTGGAAATCAGTCTGGCGGTTCCTCAGAAAATTGGACATAGTACTACTGGAGGACCCAACAATACCTCTTCTGGGCATATACCCAGAAGATCTTCCAACNGGTAATAAGGACACATGCTCCACTATGTTCATAGCAGCTTTATTTATAATAGCCAGAAGCTGGAAAGAACCCAGATGTCCCTCAACAGAGGAATGGATGCAGAAACTGTGGTGCATTTACACAATAGAGAACTAATCAGCTTTTAAAAACAATGAATTTATGAAATTCTTGGGCAAATGCATGTATCTGGAGGATATCATCCTTAGTGAGGTAACCCANTCACAAAAGAAGTCACTAGATATGCACTCACTGATAAGCGGATATTAGCCCAGAAACTTAGAATACCCTAGATACATTATGCAAAACAGAAGAAAACCAAGAAGGATGACCATTGTGTGGATACTTCATTCCTCCTTAGAATAAGGAACAAAATACTCATGAAAGGATATAGGTACAGAGACAAAATTTAGAGCTAAGATGAAAGGATGGACTATCCAGAGACTACCCCATTCAGGAGTCCATCCCATCATCAGCCACCAAACCTAGATACTAATGCACATGCCAGCAAGATTTTGCTGAAGGGACCCTGATATAGCGGCCTCTTGTGAGGCTATGCCAGTGCCTGGCAAACACCGAAGTGGATGCTCACAGCCAGCTATTGGATGGAACACAGGGTCCCCAATGGAGGAGCAAGAGAAAGTTCCCAAGGAGCTGAAGGGGGCTGCAACCCTGTAGGTGGAACAACAATATGAACTAACCAGTACCCCCTGAGCTTGTGTCTCTAGCTGCATATGTAGCAGAAGATGGCCTAGTCAGCCATCATTGGGAAGAGAGGCCCCTTGGTCTTGCAAACTTTATATGACCCAGCACAAGAGAAGGCCTGGGCCAAGTAGTGGGAGTGGGTGGGTAGGGGAGCAGGGGTGGGGGTGGTATAGGGAACTTTCAGGATAGCATTTGTAATGTAAATAAAGAAAATAATAAAAAAAGAAAAAGAAAAAAAAAGAAATCCACTTTTTTTTTCAGATTTTCTCTTTTCTCCTTTTAAGTATATTATTAGATATTTTCTTCGTTTACATTTCGAATGCTATCCCGAATGTCCCCTATACCCTCCCCTCACCCTGCTCCCTACCCACCCACTCCCACTTCTAGGCCCTGGCCTTCCCCTCTATGGGGCATATAAAGTTTGCAAGAAAAAGGGGCCTCTCTTCCCAATGATGGCTGAATACGCCATCTTCTGCTACATATGCAGCTAGAGACATGAGCTCTGGTGGTACTGGTTAGTTCATATTGTTGTTCCATCTATAGGGTTGCAGACCCCTTCAGCTCCTTGGGTACTTTCTCTAGCTCCTCCATTGGGGAGGGTCCCTGTGTTCCCTCCAATAGCTGTCTGTGTGCATCCACTTCTGTTTTTGTCAGGCACCAGCATAGCCTCACAAGAGGCCGCTATATCAGGGTCCCTTCAGCAGAATCCTTCTGGCGTGTGCAATAGTGCCTAGGTTTGGTGACTGATGATGGGATGGATCTCCGGGTGGGGTAGTCTCTGGATAGATTTTTAAAGCTGTTCTTTTCATCCAAATCACTGGAAGTCAGGGAGTCAAGAGGCAATAGAGTGAAAGAGGAAGGAGAAATCTAAATGAAGAATGGAGGAAAGGGAAGGAGATGACTACCTTCCCCTACATGCTATGGAAATCCTGGCTAACTAAGGCAGTCAAGCTTGACCCTTACCCTGCAGGCTGCATGCAGCTCTGTGAATACATGCATGAATGCATGACTGATGCTCAACACAAAATAGGAAATGTATTTAACATATATATATATCCGTAATTTGCAATGCCAACTTGGAAAGACTTGCAATGTCAAAAGATTAGACATGACTACTTTCAAGTTTATGATTCCAAATGATAATAAAATTTGTAGTCTAAAAAAATGAATCTATATGTTAATCTGAAACACAATGAGCAGCAAAGCTATTTGATGCTCCTAAGATTTCATTTACATGCTGGGAAAGAACAGCTGATGCCATAAAGAGCACTGTTAGAACAATAATCCATTTTAGTTTGTGCTCTTCTAAGTCTACTATACCCACAACAATAAAATTCCATAGCTAATCAATAAATGAGTACCCAACCCACCTAGTCTTAATGACAATACCGCCAGTCACTGCTTAGAAGATAGTGACATTGTTTTTTATATATGTGACAATTTGTGCTGAGTTAGTCACATTCTCTTGCTTTCCAGGAAATAAGAACTGCATAATACCACCCCTAAATAATTCATTCTCAGGGTGATGTGCTTTGATACCCTGAATTTTTATATGCTCTTTGTATAATCAAGCAAAGCTTTGGTCTTTCTATTTTCCAATATTCTTCCTGGCCAGCTAAGTTTTTCTCTTTAAAAATAACGTATTTGGACAGAAAATTACCTCCCATGTAATGACAAGTTCTGATCTGCTTCCACCGCCTCCATTGATATTTCCTGGTGCCACATTGGGGACTGCAGACAACCAAGAGAAATGTGGATAGTTAGGATGAAAGGAATGTCTTCATCAAGAAGAGTTCTGTTTGGGAGGATTTCACCTTTCAAAGCACTCATCCTGGCAAACTGAGAGAGTGTTGCATTTTTAATGAACATAAATGATGTTTACACATATCCAAATTTCTAAGAGAGAGGACACAGTTTTGTTTGATACATGGGCACCTTGGCTCCAAAATTAATTAAAAATCAAGTAACATCGTGTGTTTGACATTATTATGCATCATCTACTAATTGGCAAAATGATGTTGCATTCAGATGGTAACGGTGACACTGCTGATTTAGGGCCTAATTATCCAGTTGTGCTGTAAACAAGTTACTCAGGCAGTATATTAATTCATTATTTTTTTGTCAATAAACAAGCTGGATGTTTTTTTCTTTTTTTAACCATTGGGATATTTTAACATTTAAAATGGAATTCTCGTACTCACATTACTCTGGAGTGAATAAGTATAGTTTTCAACTTTTCACCCTTGAAAGTATAGTGTTCTCTTGTAAAGAACATAACTGAGGAGCTATGACTTCAACTTACTCTTAGGATCTAAGACTAAGACACTGAAAATACTTGTGTAGTAAGAAGAGTAATATATTATTCAACTCTATGAAGATTAGTGGTAAACCTGCCTCAAGGTAAAATGGTAAATATAACAAGTTCTGGGATATATCTCAAAGGGAGTCAGTACTCACAATACAGATTTTGTCATATACTTAGAAGTCTTAAAAATATTCTATTAACAAAATAGCAAAAACAACCTAAATCTGTACTGTGTAAAGATTCTGCATATGGCTTTAAAGCACTGAGTTGTCCAAAGTTGTTTTCATGGTATCGTTTTTGTCTAGGATTCAGAAATTTGGAATAATATTTCTAGGTATGGTTGGGAATTTCACTCAACGTTGAAAATGTGTGTGAGAATGGGTGGGGAAGGGCCACAATTAATCATGTCTTTTTTCTTGCAAACCGTTGGGATAATTTAAAGATATTCTTTTGTGGTTAGCTCTAGCAATAGTGCTATGATAATTTGATGTTCTTTCTTAAGATAGCATTATCCCAACAGACATTTTAAGGATCAATTTACTCTTCATTTTGTTTGCTTATGATTGTCATAAAGATCAGCTGACCATAAATCACACTGCCAAGTATTGACATTCATTTTGTCAAAGCAGCATAACCAGGTAATGTCTTCAGAGTTGCTGGATATATAGTACTCAACAGTGTTGAGTATACTTGAGATGTTTCCAAAATTCAGTTATGTAAGCAATACTTCTTTTTACTTAAACGTACATGATTTTTTTCATAGTTTCTCATATAATAAAAAGCAGAAAATACTCCCTTTTAAACACTCATTTTTTAAAAAAAAATATGTATTTTTGTGTCTGTGTAAATGTGCACTATGTCTTTCCAAGTGCTTGTGGAAACCAAAAGAGAGCACAAGATCTGGAAGTACAAGTGGTCATGAACTGCTCAATATGTATCCTATGAACTCAAGCAAGGTCCAAGGGAGAACAAAGAAGTGAAGAATTCTGAAGGTATGAGCCATGCATGTCTTCACTCTGTTCTTTCTTAATTAACTTTTAAAATTAACTATTTTTTACATTCTTTTAAAAATTTTTATTAGATATTTTCTTTATTTACATTTCAAATATTATCCCCTTTCATGGTTTCCCCTCTGAAAGCCCTCTATTCCCTTCCCCCTCCCCCTGCTTACCAACCCACCCACTCCTGCTTCCTGGCCCTGGCATTCCCTACAATGGGGCATTGAGCCTTCACAGTACCAAGGGCCTCTCCTTCCATTGATGACCAACTAGGACATCCTTTGCTACATATGTTGCTCTAACTATGGTTGGTGGTTTAGTCCCTGGGAGCTCTGGGGGTCCTGGTTACTTCACATTATTGCTCCTCCCACGGGGTTGCAAACTCCTTCAACTCCTTGGGTTCCCAAAATTAACTATTTTTAATACTAAAACCATATTGAAGAAAAGTTTGTCTTTGATGAATAGAAAGAAAGGGTGGGTAGGTACTTTAGTGTGATACAGTCCTCTTTAGAATGTCTATGAAAATCTCAAAGTTCATAACAACAATAATGGTTGGTATGTCATAATTTTGAAAATTATGCACACTTTATGGAAACTAACATATAACTCATGCTTGTTTAATTGAGGCAACAAGAACAAAGAGAATTTACGTTCTATGGCTTATTAAGAATGGGAAGTGTGTGAGCTTTGCATGACAAAACACTAGGGATACCACAGTGGATGTGAAAACTGAGGCAAGACAAAGAAGGTCTGTAATAAAGAACTTAGGAAGACATGATTTGGAGCAAAGTTGCACTTGGGCTTTGCTGTTCAGTGAACCAGCTGATGCTCAATTAGCATTTTTGTTCAGTGAGATTAGAAATTACCTCATTTACATGAAGGAGAATTTATAGAATTTCTCTGTGAAGCTGTATCTAGATCAGAGTTGAAAAAGTAGATGAAAATGAATGCTGGCTGAGCCATAAATGCTGTATTAATTCTTTACTACCACGTTAATGAACAATACTAACATGTCTTCCAACTATAGAATCCCTATTGGAGTTTGAATTAAGAAATATATTAAAGGTTGCTTCTCAAAAACTATTTAGACACATCTGCTTAACACTATTTTGACTCAAATTTAAGCCCTGATTGTGGGAATGAGGTGGAGGGAATACACCTGGCTTTTATCCAATACAAAGAGGAAAACTAGAAGCACTAACTCATCAGCACTAATTTTGTTCTAAAATTTCTAAAGGACCCACAGAAGCTTTTCTCTAAGAACCAGAACAGAAAGGATCTTCCACGTCTGTAGCAAAAACATTGATATCTTACCTGACGCTTTGGTTCTCAGCAACTCTGATGGTTTGCTTGGCTCTCCAATCCCAATGTTATTCCCAGCAACAACACGAAATTCATATTCCACCCAAGGACTCAAACCAACGACTGTTGCATTATATGTCTGTCCATTGAGAATTTCAGGGACTAAAGCAAGTAAATAAGCAAAAACAAAAATACCAACAGACATCAGAACATAACACTTAAGATAATAAATAGCCATTAGTCAAGAGTCCAGAATTATCCTGATTCTTTGGGTTATTTCCATAAGAATCTCAATTTTTTTCAATGCCTGTGAAGTTGATTTATCTGAATGATTATGTGGAAATTTTGATGGTATTTGAATTGAAACTATAGATTACTTTAGGCAGTCCGGTCATTTTCCTAATGTTAATTCTGCCAATCAATGGGTCTTTGAGATCTTTCTAACCTCCAAAGACATTTTCAGTTTCTTTCTTCAACATGTTTGAAGTTTTTAGTATGTAAGTGTTTTACTTGCTCAGTTAGAGTTATGATACTTTAATTTTTGAGGCAATGTTTCTGTGTGTTATTTATAGGTTTGTTTGTCATTTCAATATAGGAAATTTACCAGCTTTTGTGTGTTAATTTTGTATCTTGCTACTCTGTTGAAAGCATTTATCAGCTGTAGGAATTGCACAATGGGGTCTTTAAAGACTTTCATGTATAATATTATCTCTTCTGCAAGTAAACATACTTTGATATTTTCCTGCCTTATTTGTATCCCTCTGATCTCCTTCAATTGCCTCATCAGTATACGGAACAAGTATGGAAAGACTGAACATACTTGTCATGTTCCTCTTAATGGGAATGCTTTGAGTTGATCTTCATTTAGAATAATGCTGGCTATTGGCTTACTGTAAATCACCTCTATTATACTGTGATAGCCTTCATATCACTAGTCTCTCCAAGATTTTAAAATGAAGGGATGTTGTTTACTTTTTTTTTAAAAAAAAAAAAAAAGGCTTTTCTATATTTAATAAAATGATCTTGTAGATTCTGTCTTTTAGACTGTTTATATGATAGACTATATTTTTTTGATTTGCATATGTATACCATCCATGCATCTCTGGGATGAAGCTAATTGATCATTGTTAGTAAGCTTTTTGATGTCTTCTTAACTTTAGTTTGTACACACTTTATTGAGAATTTTTGCATCTATATTCTTAAGAAATGTTGAGTTATACTTTCTTTTTGCTAAATGTCAATTTGTTGTGTAACTTTGGCATTAGGGAACTAGGAGCTTCATAAGACAAATTTGAAAATGTCCATTCTGTTTTTCTTTCCCAGAATAACTTTTGAGATATTGACATTAGTTACTCTTTGAAGGTCTTGTACACTTGTGCCGTGCATCTATCTGGCCCTAGATGATGTTTTTATTGTTGAGATATTTAGTTACTCCTTATACCTAACTAGGGAGTTGGCATCCGTATAGTATAGCTTCCTGTGCCCTGTATATCAAGACATGAATTCATTTCTTTTAGGTTTTATAGTTTGGTAGAATACATATTTTTAAACTATTTCTTTATAATTCTCAAAATTTACTCATTATTAGTTGTAATGTCTTTTTCACTTCAAATTTTTGAAATTTGGATTCTCTTTCTCTTTCTTTTGATTGTCTTGGTCAAAATTTTTATTCTGTTTTGAAGAACCAACTCTTCACCGATTCTATTGCATATTTGTTGTTTCAATTTTTCTGTTTTCAGCCCTAAGTCTTATAATTTCTTCCTATCTGCTCTTGTTTTTCTTAAATCTTTCAAGTGTATTACATTATTAATATGAGAAATCTTCAGTTTTGTCATGAGGTGATATATATTATTAAAATTGGGAATTAAAAAAACTTTTTAGGATTATCAAATTAAAATATTATGTGTACCACTATTAGACAATCATCAAAAATACCCTAGATCACTTACCTGTAGCAACTGCTTGCCAGCCCACAGAAAAGGGTGTCCGAGTTTGAATGGTAAAAATTTGAATGGGGCTGTTATTGTCAGGACCCGGTCTCCAGCTGAGCTGGGAGGTGGTACTAGAAATGTGCTCCACTTTTACATCTTCCGGTGGCCCTGGGGGACCTGGAGAAACATCATTTATTAGTTCTGTGTTGCAAATGTTTTAGCACATCATTTGAAGACAAGAATGGCTTACTTTACCTGCCATACATGGAAAATAAATTACTGATTACAAGTTATTTGTACACAAATATATAGATTAAATCCTAATAATGGAATATATCCAGATGTGTTATCCAGATAACACATTAGATTAGAAATACCACCCATAGAAAGAAGGGACCACAAAACATGAATTTATTGAATAACATAGAACAATGAGATTTCAATAAATGATCTTCAGTCTCCCTACAAATGTAGCTCAAGTAAATATAATTAATATGGACAAATGTAAAATCCTACATAATTTATTCTGCATGGACACTAATGGATTGTTACAAATAGAAGGTCAGTCTAAATTTTAGGAATTGGCAGTATGTGCTAAACACAATCTTTTCTTTCTTTTTCTTTTTCTTTTTCTTTTTCTTTTTCTTTTTCTTTTTCTTTTTCTTTTTCTTTTTCTTTTTCTTTTTGGTTTGATCCATAACCATGAAACTAATAAAGCCGAATCTTGAAATTTACAAAACAAAAAGTTATGGTTTTCCTTCATCCCCTTATCCTTAATTAATCCCTCAAACAGCTACCATTTATGTGTGCCATTTCTGATCATGAATAAAAAACAAGACCACTCTTTCATCATTTCTGCTCACCTCTCACAATGATATCAGCTATAGCAGATAAGTGTTCTAGTGTTGTTTGTACTGTGCATAGATATTTTCCCGAATGGCCTAATTGAATATTCCTTATCATCAAATCCCCAACAGATTCCTGAAGACATAGAGAGGGAACTGGATGAAAACATAATCACACACAGCGGGTCCCATTTTCTTTACAGCTGGGTAGATATTAAACATAAGACAATTTTGAAATTAGAAAATATACTGATTATTATAGTTTTCTGTAATTGATCCATTTTATTATCCCTTTTACTCTAATTACATCCAGAAAACAAGTATTTCTGTGAAATACATAAAATAAAGCAAAACAAAACCAGATGCAGCTTTATACCCAGATAGAGATTCTGCCTGTGAATAAAGACAGAGAGAATGATTACGAACCATGTGGATTCATGTAAAACAGTATTTCTTTTATGAAGAACTTAGCAATTTCAGACACTTACTCCCCCAATTCTTTCAAAATGAGCCACTCCTTTCTTTAAATCTATGACATCTCCATTAAAGTACCAAACAAATAGAACTTCCATGGTGGGGTCATGGGACACTTGGCAGGGTAAGACGATACTCTCTCCAACCGTAACATCCATTTTAGATGGTGGTACTGTAATGATCGTTCTCTCTGTTGAGAAAAAAAATTACTTGTTACCATCTTTAAAACTGTCAGCATGGTAATAAAATATACATTTTTAATGGTATGCTATCGTTAGAGGCAGGGTGAACCCCACCAATCTATTCAGTATTTTAAAATAATCTTTTGTTTTTTTAACATCTCGTATGTACTATTTTGTTTCTTAAAAATGTAGACCAATGAGTCATCTATATCACCCTCTCCCGAAGATGAGGCAGAAAGAACCTAGGAGTCAGAGTCTGGGAGGTCTGGGGAGAAGCGGTGTTCTCTGGATTTGACAGAACTGCTTCACTGCTGATGTTGCAGCATCGGTGATGTTTTCAATAGATTAAGCCAGTCAGGACAGTAGCTTAGATCACAGAAGGGTTCATGGGACTCACGCGTGACTGAGGAACAAAGAACATTCGATACTTTCTGTGGGGAGGAGGAGTAAGTTTTTGTAATATTATGGCCCTTGATAATTGAAAATGAGTCAGTAAATGGCTCAATGTCCATGAGTACACAGGAAACACAAACTGTATTCAGTGGGTTATTTTAAAAAGGGTATTCCATATAGATATTTTTTTCTGCCTTTCTTGGATATGTTCTTTATTTACACTTCAAATGTTACCCTCTTTCCGGGTCTCTCCTCTGGAAACCCCTATCCCATCCCCATCCCCCTGTCTCTATGAGGGTCCCTCCCAACCCACTCTGGCGTTCCCTCCCTGGCATTCCCCTACACTGGGGCATGGAACCTGTTCAGGCCCAAGGGCCACTCCTCCCACTGATGTCCAACAAGACCATCGTCTGCCACATCTGTGGCCGGAGCCATGGGTCCCTCCATGTGTACACTTTGATTGGTGGTCAAGTCCCTGGGAGCTCCAGGAGTCTGAACAGTTGACACTGTTGCTCCCCCCCATGGGGCTGGAAACTCCCTCAGCTCCTTCAGTCCCTTCTCCAACTCCTCCATCCAGGACCCCACCCTCAGTCTAAAGGTTGGTTCTGAGCATCCACCTCTGTATTTGTCAGGCTCTGGCAAAGCCTCTCAGGAGACAGCTATATCAGTCTCCTCTCAGCAAGTACTTCCAAGCATCCGAAATAGTGACTGGGATTGGCGACTGTATATGGGATGGATCACCAGGTGTGTTTTAATCTTGTTATTCCCCATATTCCTTTTTTTACTGTGCACATAACATAAAATGGTCAATATTTGTTTTTTGAGTTCTGGGTTACCGCAAGCAGGATGATTGTTTCAAGTTCCAACTACCTGTAAATCTCATAATTTTAATTTTGTTAATAGTTGAGTAATATTCCATTGTGTAAATACCAACCACAATTTCACTAGTCCTTCATCAGTTAGTGAGAATCTATGCTATTTACAAGTTCTCACTATTCAGAATAGAGCTTCAGTCACATGGATGAAGAACTTCTCTATTAAGAGGCAAATACCTTTGACAATATGCCCCAAAGTGGCACAGCCGTATCTGTGGAAGGTGACTTCCCAGCTTTTGAAGAACCCTCATGCAAATTTCCACAGTGGTTGTACTCATTTGCACATTCACCAACAATGAATAAGTGCTTCTCTTTCTCCTTATCCTTGCCAGCATGAGCTTTCATTTTTCATTTTATTTTTCTTGGCCATGATGTCTGGTGTAGGGGGAAATATCAAAGTAATTTTATTTTATGGGTTTTTTTTTTTAGATTCTTGGGTTTCATCTTTTGGGAATTCTGTTTATATCTATACTTCATTTTTAAATTCTATTTCTTGATTTTTATCTATTGCTCAAGGTTTTCAGTTTGTTTGCTAGCTTGTTTTTTTGTTTTCTTGTTCCTTACAGTTCTGGGTGTGAACCCTCTGTCAAATGTATAATTAGTAAAGATTTTTTTTCCTGTTCTGTTGGCTGCTGCTTGGCTCAGTTGCTGATATTCTTGGCTGTACAGAAGCTTTTTAGCTTCCTGGCCTATTGATTAATCATTGCTCTTAATGCCCATGCAATCTGTGTTGTGAATGGTTCTCCTTTTCCGTGCCCTATATTTTCCAGTGCCAATGAGAGTAGGCCTATTCCAAACTTTTGCTTCTTTCATATTCTGGATATATGGTATTATGTTCATTTCCGTGATCCCTGGAGACCTAGTAATATAGAAGCTTCCTAAAATATAAACATGTATTCAAGGGAGTTAGTTGGAGTTACAATATGATTGGAGAAATAATGCTCCAACTAGATATCTTATAACCACCACTTATAACCCTACTACCAAAAGTGCATTATGTCTTGTTAAGTCATGGGTCAGTGGGCCTCTATAGAACCCCCAAATATTGCAAGCTTTTTCCAAGATTGTTAGTTACCCTCCAAATTTTGATGGTAAGGCTCAACTAATGAAATCACACTTATGTCATCAAACATGGAGAAATTTAGCAGGTATACAACTAAAATCTTCTCTCATAGTAACATAAATGATTCTACATGGTACTTTGCACACTATGGGAAGAGAAAATTAGTAACAAATATCACCCAGCTATAATCCCCATGACCTACAATAATAGTCTCTCTGCAATGTAAACTACAACAATGAACTCTCTGCAAGGTAAACTAGTTTAATAGTGGTACAGAGGTTGTGGGAATAAAAACATTTTTTGATTGGATGTAAGGTCCACTCTGTGAAATGTAACAAATAACTAACCCTGATATGTTTCAAAGAGCTAGAAACTAGATTAGGTCATGGGCTAAATTGAAAGTGTACTATGATTTTTCTGCTAAAGAAACAGCAATACAATGGCTCCCGATGACATTCCCCTATGTCCAGAGAGCAAAGCATCATCTCTCATCAGAGAAGCTTCTTGAAGCAGATGGTAACTGACAAGGATACCCACAACTGGCAATGAACAGAGAGTGAGAGACTTCAGAGAACTAACATTAGATTGTATATTTTTATCAGACTCCTCCCCACAAGTCACAGGGACCTACTAGGAGGAAGGTGCTAAAGGAAAAAAAAAAAAAAAAAGAGCCAGAGGTAATAGATGGCTCCATAGAAACAGTGTCCAGGATCTTTCAGATGCAACAAGGCTCATAAACAATATCCCATTATGCAGAAGGAAAAGTGGGCATGAAGTCCCAGCCATTGCCAAGAAGCTACTTAAATAGATCCTTGTTGGCACTGGAAAATCAGTTTTTTCTAATGGAGTGACACTGGGTATATAAACCATACTGCAATGTAAGCCTCATGCCCAGTGTTGAGAAGTTAGACAACACAAAAACAATTTCATATATTTGTGTGAGTTTGGTTTGATAATTTTTATCTTATTGGTTTTATTATTTTTTTATTGTTCGGTTTTCTCCTTTTGAGAGACAGAAACAACAAGAAATTGGGTGACTGGGAAGTGGGTAGGATCTGAAAGGGGTTGGAGGGGTGAAGAATATAATCAAAATATAGTTTAGCTTTTAAAAGTTAATAAAAGAAAGCAAAAGAGGATCTGAAGTTATGAGGGTAGTGTAGACGAGTGGATCTGGAAAAAGTTAAGAAGGTGGATGGAGCTGAAGGGGATGGGTGGGAGCTGAAGGGGATGGGCGTAGTAATCTGAAACGGCTTGTATTCAAATATAAACATCTGGTTGTTCAGGATGAGTAGAGTCTCATGTATACCCTTTGTAAGATTTTGTTACATAAATCTTGCTCCCTGCCCCCAGGTTATCTGTGACCAAATAATGCATATGGCCACAGCATGTGGCGGGGCAGAAGAGAGCTGGATGGGTTGGTATTCTTGGATTTGGGGTCTGAGGTTGGGGACCACAAGGAGTGACAAGGGGAGGAGTGAAGAAGGAGGAAAGAAGGCACCCTGGGGTAGGTGTATCCTGAGTGCTAGACTATGAGGGGTGGCCAGTGAGAGTAGGAGAGGGCCAGGCAGAACAGCACAAGTCCTATTTTTGCATAATTGATAGGGAAGTGGACAAAATAGCATAGAAAGTTGATATCTGCCCAGCTTTAAGTGTTGATATATAATGCTTTAAGGCTTATTATAATTATAAAGGTTTTGTGTCTTTTGTTTGGCAACTAAATGACTAAGGTGGGGGTAGAACCTCCAAATAATATTGACCGCAACTGGATGAGTATAATCAAAACAAATTTTATGAAATTCTCAGAAAATTTATAACATATTCCTTAAATTATATGCCTTTTTCATAATTCATGTGTAAAAAAGTTTTAGAAAAACCTCAAAGGACAACATTCCATACATAGTGAGCTACCCCATTTTATATTTTACTCTAAATACCCAGCTATACTACTAAATAAAAATAATTATGACTTTAAATAAGTCATTAGCTTAAGATTTCATGAGACAAACTACATTTCTAAGATTATATACACCATAATTCATGTAGTTTTATAATTGCATGCTTATATTTAAAAGTGTGAGTGTAACATATTACATTTTGGGAATGCCTGTGATGATCATTTTCTGTTTGAACTGAAGTTGCAACATGAATAAGGAAGAAGGAAATCCCTCTTTGTAAACACAGTCTTTGATGTCAAACTAGGCAGCTGTCATAGAAATTTCCTTTGTAGACACATTTTTTTTTTCTCGAGGCCTACCCTTGTTCCACAGGTCCCAAACTGTCACTGCATAAACCTTGAAAGTCATTTCCAAGGTTAATCCAGGTTTACTTGAGTTCTAGCAAAGAGTAACAATCGCAAGCCTTCTCACTATGTATATATAGTAAAATATATGCCTTTAATTCCAGGGGGCTGAACATTTACCAATATGGAAATCCATCATTTCTTTTTTGCTGTTGATAAATTTATTCTTTTTTTCATACAATCTTTTCTGATTTCACTTCCCTCGACTCCTCCCAGATATCCCCCACCTCTACATTCACTCAAATCCACATCCTTTCAAGTTGTTTGTGTTGGCCATCTTTTTCTTGGCTGGGAATAGGGACTGGCCTTATAAGTGCTTTGTGGACCCAGGGAGACTCCATTAAAGAAATCTAATTTTTCATTATTTCTAGAGGAACTCTGGAAATCCATTTAGATTAATATATTTACTTTTTGGAGTTATAAAGAGGCCACTTCTTTGTAGCACACCAATAACAAGCTGCATCCCCACAAATATCTGTGACTCTCAGGAATGAGATACTCTCTACTGGATTCCATGTGGTTACACTGGCATATGCACATACACTGTTATAGACAAGTACACAAATGCATAAATAAATAAAAACAAATCTTTAAACAAATAAAAGTAAGATAAAAATAAAAATCACAAAATATTCCCCCTCATCAAAACTAAACTACCACTGAAGGAAAAAATTTATCTATCTATCTATCTATCTATCTATCTATCTATCTATCTATCTATCTATCTATGGCAGTTATCATCAAAAATTCTATGAAGATATTTCATCTTAGTTATAGCAACACAAAACAGAGTTAGGCAATGCACTTCTCAATTTTGCCTATAGAACTTTAAGCTGTTAGTTTATATAAAAATGTCTTGTTAGCAAAGACATAGGAGTAGAATATGGGAAGGGAAATTGTTTGTTTGTTTGTTTGTTTGTTTGTTTTTGGTTTTTCAAGACAAGGTTTCTCTGTATAGCCCTGGCTGTCCTGGAACTTACTCTGTAGACCAAGCTGGCCTTGAATTCAGAAATCCGCCTACCTCTGCCTCCTGGGTGCTGGGATTAAAGGCGTGCGTCTCCACGCCAGAAATTGTGAGGCTTAAGGTAATTTGTGACAAAAATGCAATGATAGAGATGAAAGAGTACATTATTTTTATGAGTGTACTGGAGGCAGGGTAACTCAGTGTTCATCATATATATCTCTATATGTTTTTTTTTTTTGGAAACAACAGCTTTATGTATATTAGATTCATTCTATTATACTCTAATCAGAAAAACTCCGAAGAAGGGATTTAATAGCTGTTTCCAGTCACAATTCTAAGTCTTCCTTATAGCTTACCCAACTGATATCTAACATTTGAAACAACATTTGTAGTAATAGGGTAATGTTTTTCTCTAGTAGTTTCTTTGAAGAAAATCACTAATATTTATATTTGTGGGCAGATGAGTTGGCTAATTATATGCGTTGGTAGAGTCAAACTGTCCTGATTTAAGTTTTTAGATCATGCAATTAAACTAATTTTTAAGCATTAAAAATGACAACCACTTCTTCTTTAAGATAGCACACAGTGGTAAAATTAGACTAACTATTCCCTATATGCATTGCTCATTGGTCATACAATGACAAACTTCATGAATAAGAGATGATCATAGCATGATACATAATTACTAAACTTTAATTAGATTGTTCCAGCTTTTAAATGTGTAACAAATATTCATTGAGTACTCCTCACCTATCAGTCCTTCTGTTAAGCACTAGATTCCTAATTGTAGGGGGTAGGGCTGTGCAGCTACTACTTGATTGATGCCTGGTCCTGCTTGTGCAAAGGCTAAACCTGGAGCCTCAGAGGGTGGTGAATTCTACCTGCAGGAGTTCAGCCACCCCTCCTGGGCACCTGGCTATAGCCTCCCACAGGATTTTAAACCAAACTATTAAGTAATAATATACATTTCCCTTGTGTCAACAGAGCTAGACTGTCTTATGTGAGCTTGTGCTATTGTATACTGTTCTATATAATACTGTATGCTGTTCTAGTGCCAAAATTTTAGCAGTTCTGTGTAAAGTCATTACATTAATATGTTATACTATTAAGGGATAAGTTTACTGAGGACAAATTGCATTAACGAAGAAGCTCATGGCAAGAAATGATTCCAGGCAAAGCTCAAGAGTAAACAGAGAGCCACACTTTCTACACTGCAAAGGATCTTTATAAAGAGGCCTCTTTAGAAGATGCAAGGAAGTCATTTTTCTAGAAAGTCTTGGATGACCAAGACAGGAAGAGGTAAGTGAATGTGGAAACAAGAAGTCTCTACACAGTCACAAACAGGAAAGAGACATAGATCCCATCAAGCCATTTAAGTGATAACTCCTACTGTAAGATAAAATAGGAGCTAGGTTTAAAAAAAAAAAAAAAGAAAAGATAGGAAAATTTTATTTAAAACAATAAATAGTTATTTTTCTTTAAATATTTTACTGTTTATAAAATTTAATAAGGGTGATATTGATACATAAGTGGTGTGATCAATTTACGTACACTAACACATGCTTTGGGTATCATAATTATATATAAAATACAATCTAAATACTTGAACATATATCTTGATGATTATATTTTTCTCACTTGCTTCTTAGAAGACTCATCATACTGTTGGAATTTATATTTTTAGCAGCTTCATTTTCAATTGAGGTAATTACTTGTGCTACATTACTGCTCTTTGCAATTGCTCTTTGCAAGTGCATGATAAACACTTTTTTATTGATAAGTGTTTTATTTTCTGAAGGACCTTTCAGGCCAGCATAACATTTTTTTAGAGCTACTAACTGCAGTTTCAGATTGCAAAATTACTGTGAACTTCTGATAAATTACTTTGAAATGTAAATTTTAGAACATTTAGAGCTTTTAATAAGCATGCAACAATTTTATTCTAAAATACTTTCAACTTTTCTCACTGATAAATCTGTTTTATGTAAGTTTTTATTTAATTTTTTAGGTCAATGTATGTGAGAGAACTGATGTTGGTTCTGATATGAGGTGTAACCTATGGATATGATACAGAAAGCTAATGTAGTTTTATAATTTGTGTATTAGTTCAAAATATCACTTATTCATTCCATTTTGTTTTTTTCAATCATAAGAAAAAACTCATTAATAATTGGTTTTCCTGAAGCTTCATATAAAAAATGGTCCTTTTTTCCTTGAATCAAATAATCTTCAAATTAAATTTTTATTTCTAGCCCTGTGGATATTAGCTTTGCTGTGTCGCAGGAGTGTTAAAAACTCATAGATTTTTAAAGTCTTTGAAGAATTCATGCCACTCTGTAATATGCTTTATTGCACAAACATATAAGTATGCTTTATTTGTAATAATTTGCTGGAAAAGGTTTTTTTTTTTTTTGCCTGTCTAATATCAGCTTCTATCCTGGTATTGAGATGGGAGTGATAACAGTATTACAAATGCCACAGCACCAGATGGGCAAGTTGGTCTGCTCTCACCCTGTAGGCAGGCATTGACTCCTAGCATCATCTGACCTTTGCTGCTGTTCATGGTTGTTTTCTGCCTCTGCCTCCATTACCACACACAGCCACATGGATTTGGATTTTTTTATTATTATTAGATATTTTATTTATTTATATTTCAAATGCTATCCCCAAAGTTCCCTATACCCTCCTCTCGCCCCTGCTCCCCTACCTGCCCACTCCCACTTCTTGGCCCTGGCATTCCCCTGTACTGGGGTATATAAAGTTTGCAAGACCAAGGGGCCTCTCTTCCCAATGATGGCCAAATAGGCCATCTTCTGCTACATATGCAGCTAGAGAAACGAGCTCTGGGGGCACATGGATTTGGATATTAATTTCCCTACTTGCTCATTTGGAAACCAGGCTCTGCTGACAGTCATAAGGCATGAACATGAATACCTGCAAAATAGGCCACCTTCTCACATGCTTGCTGCTCAGTAAGTATGCAGGCCTGAGCTCCTGCTTAGCAGCATCACCATGTGCATATATCTGTGCATGTTCCATCCCACCACTAGACATTCCTTAGATAACAAGGACAGTGATAGGCAGATAAAGACATTCAAGACAACAGTGGAATGTGGGCATATTTCAGCAAGAGACGGTGTGAGACTGGATAAAGTGTCTAAGGAGCAAACCCTATATACCATGCAAGGAAGTATACTCTTACATATGAGTAAGATATAGAAGATAATAGAGTTATAGGAGGAGGATGGTGTAGGAAAGATGGGGAAAGAGGAAAAACATATCAAAGGGAGCAAAACTTTATCTAGGTAGGACCATGATGCCTAAGCATTTATTAAACAGCAAGATGACTAGTTAATACTAGTAAATCACATACTCAAGTTTGCTCACTAGAATTAGCATAATTTCATTTTAAAAAGCAATAAGCATATTATATGACTAGTATGTTAATTAGCTTAATTTAACAACATAACAATAAAAACATCAAAATCTCACACTGTGCTCTATAAATACATGCAATTTTAATTTATTAAAATTTTTAAAAGAAGTGTGTATTTTTCTTGAAAATGTGAGAAATATTGGAAGTATGAAGTAAAACTATGGTCTGGTGGAACACGTTTTCTTGAGTATGAAAGGCGGTGTTTATTATGTTATCCTGCATATTGTCAACTTGGGTGGATTTGGAATCATTTGGGAATCACACCCCTGCCCTGTATTTGAAAGTATTTCTAAACAATTTATATGAAGGCAAAACAATGTATCCTGAAAATTGGTGCTACTCAGGTTAAGGTCCAAGACTAGATCAAATGGGGAAAATAAGGAAGTCAGGCAAACACCAGTATTTGTGTTTTTCCCCAATTTCTGACTAATGATACAGGTGATCAGCTACCTTATACTTCTGTTGCCACAAACGGACTGTATCCTCTCAAACTGTGGGCACAAAACCTACTGTCTTCACTAAGTTGATTAAGTCTGGTATTCTGTCACAGCAGGGAGAATAGCAACTACCATGTACAGAGGGAGGAATAACTGTATAGGCAGACACATTTCCAAAGAAAAGTGAAAACTTGATGCGTTGTTACCCAAGCATAGCATCCCCTGTGAGTATCCTCCTCTGTAAACAAAGCAATGCTTGTGATTCATGTTCCCCTCCACAAAATTGTGTGAGAACCAACATAATGGTATGTATGTCACTTTGAAACAGCAATGAAGCCTTGGTTATTCTCTTACAGAAATTACTCTGCAGTCCTGCAAAGCACCAAAAGGAAACTCAGTATATACACATTAGAATGACAAGATTACACTTTCAGAGAATAGGAGCAGTACTTGAGTTACACAAATATACAGTCTTTCAGAGTACTTGCAGGGAAAAATAAGACTTGGTTTTAATCCATTAATTTCATTATTTGCATATTCTTGAATGTTTTAATAAAGTCAAGCTTCTGAGTGACTTCTTCAAATCACTTCTATCATAGCTAATGGACTGCACGTATTTTCACATATTCTAGTCCTTTACTAAGTGTGGATATATTCTAATAGACAATTTATGTTACTTAGGCTTAATTAATGCTAAAAGTCTACTTGCAATTTATTAATAAGCGAGAGCCTTAGAGTCTGGAATTAAATGAGGGGAAGTGGACTGTGGTAGATTATTACTTGTGAAACTTTTAGATTCATTAAACATCTTTAGATTGAAACAAAAAGGATGAAGTAATCAATTTTACATTATTTTATTCCTTTTGCATGTACCATTTATGTTCTTAGGATGTGTATGGCAGTGATTCTAAAATTACAAAAGCACAACAATTTACTGTCAAATGTCCTCAAAATATAAATTTCTTAATTCCCACATGAAATACTGATTTAGTAAATTTCAAGCGAGATCCTAGAATATGGACTTTTCATAAGCTTCTCCAGTGGATTTGTATAGTTATCGCAAATGCTGAGTTGGGAGAAAAAAATCATAAGATTTAAAAATGACATTTCTATTTTAAGAAAAAATAACACTGTATTAAATGTAGCATCAGAAAGTATCCAATACTCTGGATCCAGATAAAAAGTTTGCTGTAAATAAAATAGTATTGGTAGGGAAAATTACACATGGTGGCCCAACATTACAAGGATTTAATACTGTGAGTTGGACAAATTCTCAGAACTCCATAGAATAGTTGAGTGTATTGAAACTTCAGAATTCCTCAGTTACAGACACACAGTAATTTAAGAATCCTTATACTTAACAGAAAAAGAATATTTTCCACTTTTATACTAAATATATTTTGTGAAGTAGAGATTGTAAAGATACACATGCGTATACTTTTTTGTGAGTAATGCACATATATAAATATATTAATATTTATGAAACAAATCCAGAAAACTAAAACCCTCAATATTACAGAAACAGCTGCTAATTTTTAAAAATGTAACATTATTTTAGCTTTATATTAAAAATTATTCCTAGAGCCAGGCATGGTGGCACACGACTTTAATCCCAGCACTTGGCAGGCAGAGGCAGGCAGATTTCTGAGTTCGAGGCCAGCCTGGTATACAAAGTGAGTTCCAAGTCAGCCAGGGCTTACAGAGAAACCCTGTCTCCAGAAAAAAAAAAAAAAAAAAAAGACACCTCTAGAATTGCTTAACAGATGAAATACAATATATGGAATCTGCCTCCTGATAATTATGATAAGAGTTGAGGTTGCCGATAAGATACACATGAAACAAATGTCCACTTTGGGTGATATGTACCTAAGACTCTTTGTACCATACTGTATAGTTCTATGTGCAGTTTTACATGTTTTCTTTATTAGAGGAAAGTCAGAAAATATTTTCTTTAATAAAAGACAGTCATGAAAGTTGTTCTACCTAATAGACATTGTTTTCACATAGCTTCTAAAGTAATAAACATAACTACTTTATAAAGTTTATCCCACATGAAAAAGAGAAAGGGTTGTATAACATTTTTTTGTATATATTGGCAAGGCAAAGTCATCACACCAAAGTAGTTTACATATCCATCTTGACTCTCAGAGATATAAGGGAAAATTTCAGAGGACACTTTTGATAATTTTACTCATGTATACACTGTCATAATTACCAATGATGTTTCCATAATTGATTTTCAGCTATAAACTTGCTATTAGACAGGGAAATTAATTATACAAAATCCTGTCAGAAACATAAAATATGTTTTCTTAAAGAAAATGAATTAGTCCATTATATCAATAGTCCAGAATGTTATTAACATTTCAAAATGTCTCAGAACATTTTGGAAGCTTAAAAAGCGTACATGGTATCATTAGCCATGATGAACCTAATATTTTATATTTTATTTCCTTTTATACAAATGGCATGGTTGAAATCTTCATTTGTGAGTGATAATGTTCCCAAGGTGACTGCTTGAAGTTATCACTCCACCCCAAGATCCACAACATATAAGACACATAATCAGTCTACATGGGTCTCTGCCTTCATAGAACTATAATAAGACAGGAAGTGTTGCTAAGATACCAATATAAAGTATGATAGTGTATAGATAACACTTCAAATAGGTGATAGAATTCTATGATTTTTTTTTTCTTACAAGATAACTTGTTAAGACCGGAAACATTGAAATTTTCTTTAGAAATACGATCCCCTTCCTAACTTTGTGAATATTTCTGATTTCTAATCTAATAATGTTTTTTATTTCTCTTAATTTTCTTATCTCCATGTTTTATTAGAACTGTTTTTCTGCTCAGGACAAGTGTTTTATTATTATAACAGCAATCCGGGTTGTAAATAAATATACATTTTTTTCCCAAAGAAAAGACATAAATGACCAAGATATATCTATGAAGATACTTAACACTCTTTATCATCCAGGAAATGCAAATCAAAGACTCACACCTTTTGGAAGAGCTATTAACAAAAAAAACAAAGATAAGTGTTGTTAAGGCTGTGAAGCAAAAATAACACATACTCTCTTCCTGATATTGTTAATTAGGTACAATCATTAGAGAGAGAGAGGAAAAAAAACAATATGGAGTTTGCATTTAAAATGTTACATGAGTGCTTTCATGTTATCCAGCATTACTTTGTTTTATTAAAGTCCATGTTCATTGCAGCATAGTTCTCAATAGTTAATATATAAAAGCACAGTGTACATCTATTTTTCCATTGAAAGGATAAAGAAAATATAGGCTATCACAACAGGGTGTCATTGGAATATTGGAATATTATTCAGCCAGTTGATCAGAGGCATTTTCCTTTCTGACAGCACAGATCTTCCAGGATGACATGTGAAATAAGCCATAATATGCTGTAAGAATTACTTTCAGAAAGAGATAAGGTATTGTATGGACTAATTTATATGTGTAATCTAAGAACGCCACAGACATAAAAACCTTCTGTGCAATGGTGGATACCAGGAAGAAGATGCTGGGGTAAATGCAGGTGTGCTGGCCAGCAGTCACAACAGGCGTTAGTTAGGATGAGTAACCTCAGAGCACAAGAGTCCTGCAGGGTGACACTTGTCATCCACACTGTACTGTGTATAGGAACACACAGATTGACATGGAAGGGAGAAACTAAGAGAAATGTGGAGCTGAGTTAGTGTCATGTCCACAGAACACTAAGCAAACAAACAAGGGCATGAAAACACAGAAAACTCAAAGCTTTTGCTCCCTGACAATGCTTATAGCAGAATGAAAACAGAAATTAGTAGGATAACCATTATTAAATATGCTCTTACTGCTCATGCATACAAACCATAAAACTGGAATGTTAGCATATTTCGAGGCATGCTAAGATTATCTGCTAAGATTATCTACTAAGATATGGCCATACACACTAAAAATTTACATGTAGTAAATTTGATTTACTTTGATTATATTCTACCACAGGTTGGATATTACTTAATTTCAAAACACAAAGTATTTGTGGTCATCAAGGTTCATATGAAACATGAAAGTTAGCTGTTCACAGAAAGTTAGCTGTTAAAGCCAACTAGGAAGAGGCCAGGCTACTTATTAATGAAGGTGGGTCTATGTAACAATTTCTTTCCAATAAAACTTCTTTAACTCCTGTGACCAATATTCTTAATCCCAGCTTTATAAACTGCATGTTAGTATGGTGGTTTGTGTAAGAATAGTTCCCACAGGTTTGCTGGGTGGTGGCCTTTAATCCCAGAATTCAGGAGGCAGAGGCAAGGGAAATCTCCATAAATTCAAGGCCAGCCTGGTCTACATAGTGAGCTACAGGACAGCCAGGGCTAGCTATACAGAGAAGTCCTGCCTTAAAACAAAACAAAACCACTAAAATTTACATGTAGTGCTTTGATTATATTCTACCACAGGTTGGATATTACTTAATTTCAAAACACAAAGTAATTGTGGTCATCATGGTTCATATATACAAGTTTACCTGAAGTCGCCATTAGATATTTATCTTCTGTGGTAATATTCAAATATCACAGAGTAAATAGTAAATAATTCCAGGAGAAAAAAATAAATAAATAAACAAAAATGCAATTAGGTAAGAGACATCCAGATATTCCCCAATTATATGAATATATATATATATATATATATATATATATATATATATATATATATATACACATGCACACACATGAATATATATTCATGCAAGATTAGGACTTATGAAAATTTATATAAACTGTTCTTCTGGAAAGTAAGAATGTCCAATTAAATATAGACCTACATGTAAACTAATAATCAAAACAGGGACTGCCATTTATTCTATCAGACTGCACTGCAGATTCTAGACTACAAATCAGATACGCCAGCTATTCAGTTTCAAAGCCCTTACGTTTAATTGGCTATTACTGTACTTGTGTAATCAGATTTATATTTCTTATAAAAAAAAATATCACTTGGACTATTTTTCATCTGACACTATATAGTTCTATAGAAGCTAGGAAATACTGTATGGTTTTTTTTATTTTCATTTCTACAAATGTACTTGAAAATTTATAAGCATCAAGTATTTGAGGACCAAGTATCCACTCCAATATTAATCGTGGCATTTCAGGGAAAATAAAATAATTATCCTGACCAGTGTTAAAATTTAACACATATTTCATCAACAATTAGAAGCTTCAATAAAGCTGATGAATAATTTATGCACCAATATTTTATAATTCTAAAATATCTGCATTAGAATCCCTCTCTGAAGGAGTAATATAGACTAGAAGATGAAAGATGTGAGTGAGATTGTCATTTTCACAAAAATTTTCCTGATGTTCTCTCAACTTGTACTTAGCCATTTCTCTGAGATTGGACATTTGATTTGTTTAGACAAGCGGTGCTTTATGATAAAGTTGGGCTTTTTGATAAAGTTGTGCGAACAACCCCAAAGCCTCTACACGGCTGTTTAAATCTGCAAAGCCTCCGATTGATTTTCTACCAGTCTTTGGTATGTATTCCTCTCAGTAATGCTGACCAAGGTTAGGGAGTGCTCTCCTTCTGCATGAGAAAAAGCACAGGGCACTCTGTATGCGGGTATAATAAAGACTTCTATCACAAAGAATAAACAACTAAATGAGTGGCAATAAACTTAATTTGCACATTAGATATGCTTTTCCAAGTTCCGACATTTCAGTTGAAAATAATGCTGAAGCAATGAGGCCTATAATTGAACATCCAAAACTTCTCCAGTGGGGAAACAAAAACAAATGTTGCCTGCAAACAAGATCATTTTTATAGCCTGCTGTTACTCTGCTTTTTAATAATTTTCTAAATGCCAAATCAAATAATTCACTCCTTTATGTGATATTCATATACCCCTTTGTGTATGTATAGAATGTGATTTTTTTTTTAATCCAAGTCCTCAAAAATAAAAGCAGTTAAAACTATTTTTTCCTTTTGAATTCCCCTTTGTGCCTATGGAACATGTCCTCAGATCACACTGGGCATCTTCAAGGATCTGGCAAGGCAGCTGCTAATTGCATTCACAGTGTCTGAATGGAAAATTGCCTCATCCTGCTGCATTAGTGAAACAGAAATTTTCAGGCACACAGTGCAGATAACTTCAGAATCCTCTTAACACAGATAAGCCGTATCGGCTAAAACTAAGCTGGAAAATATCTTGCTCTTGTAACTATTATCTTTTTACATGTTATCTAACAGCAACATTTCCTGCATGACTGAGCTGATAAGTAAATTTAAAGGGATATGATTGTTTTATCAGCTTTATTGAAACTTCTAATTTGTTACCCACCCCTCTGTTACCCTTATGGTCACTAGCATGGGCTAATTTAGGTTCCAGAAACTAACCTATCTTTGACTTTGCAATAACCATTAGATGGGCTTTATGTTTCAAAAAACACATATACTAGCACATGTTAAGCCATCTCAGCAACCAAATGGCTCTTTTCTTAATAGGCAAGAAAATGGTTACTTCAACATTTACTATTTTCCAATATTAAGGCTACAGATTCATAGATTATAAAATAATAGTTTTTTTAAAAAAAATTTTAATCAATGCTACCTTCCTCAGTCTTGAATGTAAGGAAATGAGACAAAATGTTCTAATTAAGACAGGATCATATGATAGTTAGACAGCTTTAGGCCAATAACAATTTTTAAAAGTTCTTGTAAATGCACTGTACATTCGTTTTGTAGGTATGTGTTATTTTATTTAGGTATGAATGGGTATAATTAACTATTTGTAATTCATTTTGTAAAGTATATTTGTCAATGGTAAAGAAAGAAAAGACCTTAAAATCCATTAAAGTAAGAAGTGTGTATTTTCTGAAGACTAAATGAAATCTAACAAGTTTTATTTCTATAACTATGTACAAATAAATATGAATACCTTGACAACCATACATACTGACAGGAGCCACATTAGCATGGACATGTTTTCTTCAAGTCAGGCACTCTCCAGTGCTGTCATAAACACTAGCACAGCGGAATTCTTTCACAAAAAGCTTCAGTTTTCTATAGATTTCTATTTACCTCTTATGCAGTTTATATCTATTGGAAATCAGTAAATATAAACCCAAAGATTGGAAAAGTGAAAGTATTTTAATGTAATCATTTTTTAAAGACAATAATTGCTGAAAATTATTTTAAGAAGCTTGGATTCTGAAATTTTCAAAATTGTCACATTTTTAGAGAAAATAAGCTAGGGCAGAAAGCATCCCTGTGGGCTGAGTTGCAGGAGATTAAACTCCTGCTCAATCTCTCCACCCTGGACACAGGCAGCTCCTGTTAGTGTTCTATAACTTGGAGTTCATCTGAGATTAATACAGAAATTCCTCCTGCCTTATATATTTTACTGTATTTAATAAGCAGTGCCCAAACTATCAACATAATGTGTCAGTAATTAGATAATCTATAAGTAGATGACCAAGGAGCTGCGGCCCACTAAGGTCAAAGTGAACCACTTGGATCAAAGGTATCAGCGATAGAACCAGTACTCTTGTTGGGAGATAATGTCATCTAGACTTCAGAGGGACACTGCATGCATAAAACATCAACAATGTGTTTGCCTAAACAAGACTTGCATGTTGACCACAGGAGTCAACACATCAGCATGTAGGGACAAAATCTCACAGAGTCCCATCCCTGGTGAAGAGCTACATGTAGACAACGCTACTAGAAAGGGAGAATTGGTCAGTATTCTTCAGAGTATGCTCCCCAATAGTTTATTCAGGTACAATTGGTCAGACCTAAACACATGAACATATGATCCACATTAATTAGATTCTGTTGGTTTTATATATATATATATATAGATAGATAGATAGATAGATAGATAGATAGATAGATAGATAGATAGATAATTAAAGGAGAACTCATGAATTCTAGTGAGATTTGGGGACACAGAAAGAGTTGGAGGGGTGCAAATAATATAAATAGGGTATATTTATTTATGAAATACTCAAAAACTTTTTAAAAATTAACAAATAGAAATAATAGGCCAGAGGCAAGTCTATTGTTTTCTGTAAATAAACAAAACACTCAAAATACTCTTATTTAATCATGTCTTTCTTTTGGAAATAAAGTATTTATGGACCATGGTGGGGTGTCAGAAATGCCCTTAAATACAGATGAACTTATTCCCATTACAAGAACTAGAATCAATCCTGCAGAATACAGAAGCAAAATTATTTGACTCAAATATATCACTATGATAACCAAAACAGAGCACATTCCAGGCATTTCTAATAGAGTCACCTTTCGTCTTTATTTCATTGATTATTACTGTGCAGTGATTACCATAGTACTAAAGGTTTCAAAGGCCTTTGAAGAAGCCTTTCATTCAGTTCAATCTACCCAAATAGCTTTTTCTTTCCTTAGACAGTGCAATGAAGGGATGGAAGGTTTTACCAGCAAAATTATCAGGCAAGTTATGGTATTTTGGAGTGTAGACAAATTGAATTCCTCAATATTCCACATAAATGGATCTTGATAGAACACTTCACTACTACTTCATATGCCTTTTCTACTTTCTATTTGTATACCAATGGGTTTCGCTAAAGCACTAACATTTGAATACAATGCCAGTGCATCCTCTACTATATATTATCACCTCCTGTCATTCAATTATCATATATATTCTACATTATCTTAATTGGAAATGATGCAATGAAATGCAAATACTTCTCTTCCATGACATGGTTTTTTTCCTCTAATATAAAATACTTCTTAAATATAAAACACTTTTCTGTATATAAATATTGAAAATTTTTGCTGCAGAGTATCATGTTATTCAATGAAACCACAACATATGTCTTGATACATCAAGTCCATCTCTGTCTTAGAAACTGATGACAATACAATCTAAAGGTAATGTCTTTTTGTTTTTGCAAATATTCCACACTGGTGGGATTTTTGACACATCAATTCTTATCAGTTACATTTTCCCAGAGTATCTCAGACAATTGTTGACATTATGTTGCACACTTGAGACAAGTTGACAGAAATACCCTTCCAGGGATAAAGTTTTTATTTCCTGTGAGTTATTTTAAATGATAGTTGAAGTTAGTTAGTTATTAACTGCTTTTTCTTGAATATATTTATTTTTTTAAACAGAAAATATGGGAAAACAAAACTGTAGAATCGAATCATTTGGGCTTAATTATCTGCATTCAGAGCTTTAGTCGGACAGTCATTTTTACCATCCAAGAGGCAGAAATGATAGTAGTGACATATCTTCTCATAAACATTATTTTTTGAGCTGATATTAAATATAACAACATAGCAAAAGTAGAGAATAGACAATACTGATACTAATTATGTCCCTTGGTGATAAATGCAGGTACATTTGAGTTGATAGTAGCTTAAAAGACTTAACAGTGAAACATGTAGTTTTATCTTCCCAAATTATATAAGCTTATCTATTTGCTAAGACAGGAATATAGGATGGTTCCTTTGTACAATGTAATTTTATTCTTTTTTTGTCTTAAAACATCTGCTCATTAATATGAGCTCACAAAACTCTGTCTTTCTTTAGTTATATACCAAGTGTTGTTTAAACAAAACAAATAGGTTATAAATTGGTTTGACTCACACATGCAGTATTGTGGCTTGAATGAGAGTGGCCCCCATAGGTTTATATGTTTAAAACTTGGTCCTTAGATGGCAAAACTCTTTAGAAAGGACTAGAAGGTATGTCCATGTTGGAGGAGGTTTGTCACTTGGTAGGGGTTTTGGGGTTACAAAAGGCTTGTTTCTCAATGATGTGACGTTTCAGCTGCTGACCTCCACTATGCCTGCCTGTCTGTTGTCATGCTCCATGCTATGACAGGAATGGACTGCTATCTCCTTAAAAACAAGAAAATACTCCCTTCTTTCATCAAGTTTCTGCAGGCCTGGTGTTTTACCATCTCAATAGAAAAGTAACTAATACACAGGGAAAGTATTCATATAAAACAAAGGCACCAGAGAGGCATGTAACCAGGAAAGGAGCTAGCTACCTGAAAACTTTACTAAAGTGTGCCTGGCTCTATACACTAAGGCACGTGGGGGTATTTTTATTATTGCACAACAGGTTTGAACTCTGCAAAGTCACTCATTGACCTTGTTTAGCTGCCAACGTTTTTCACATTTACCATAGCATTGCGTTCCTAAACAGGACACCAATTCATGAATTATGGTAGCAGAACTCTTAAATGCATGTTGAATTAGATATTCCACACATACAATGTGCTACTCAAAGTCAAGCTATGCCTAGGTGATTGTAATATCCAAAAATGCCTCCGGAGAGCAAGAGATTACCTCTCACGACGAGACTGCCACTGCTTTTCCCATTGCCAAATTGATTTGTAGCTACACAGGTGTAAGACCCAGCATCTGATCTGGTAACATTGCATATCTTAAGGCTGCCATCCTCCAGGAAGAAAACTCTAGAAAGAAAATATACAATGAATGGCTAATTGGTATGAACAAATCATAAATATTTACAAATAATGATTAAATCGTGAATATATGATAATATTCATTTTTCATTATAATACATTTAGTTAGAATCCATCTTACATCTAAACATTGGCATAAAAGGCATAAGATTTTTGTTGACATAGATTATTCTAATCACTTGAATGATTACTGTTTATTTCTATGTAGCTTAAAAATTAAATGACGGAGTCTTTGATGCTCAAACACTAGATTGATGGACGAATAAGGAATGTAAGTATTTGTTATACATTTGGGATAATCAACTGTCTTTCGAAAATTGAACTTGGATTTGGGAAAATGGAGGCTAAACTTAGCATCTTAACTAGTATTTTCATAAACCAAGTCTTATATAGCCCCTCTAATACCTGAACAAGATGTGAACAACGGAAATATTTACCCCTGCTAGATAGTTGGAGGGATCATCTATATGGTTCTCTGTGCAAGAGCTTTACTTGTTATGTACATCATTACAAAAAGTAGCAGAAGGAAGTATAAGCATGAATTATTCATGTATCACTTGGAATTAATTATTCTTATACCATACTGTACACAAAAGAGGGACAGCTAGTAAACTTTAGTCTTTTACAGAGTGGTAAACATCATAATTTTAAGTAAATAGAGAAAACCCAAGCATGTTCTTTCTTAACACATCACAAAATATTTTAATTAGCTGTGTGTGGTGGCACACACCTTTAATCCCAGCACTTGGGAGGCAGAGGCAGGCAGATTTCTGAGTTCAAGGCCAGCCTGGTCTACAGAGTGAGTTACAGGACAGCCAGGGCTACACAGGGAAACCTGTGTACTCGAAAAACAAAACAAAATATTTTAATTAAAGAGACAAAAATGGGGACAAATAAAAAATTTTCCAATGTATGTTTCCATTACTCGAGCATGCAGCTTTCCTTAGTAACATTTCAAAAACACTGTGTAAAAAGTACTATTTGATATTCAGAATTCTACTAAAGAAAGGGGTAACAAATTAATATTAGTGACTACAGTTAATGACAAACGATGTTGGGTGATCCTATTTTCATGCATGTCATAACTATTAAAAGATATTTGGAGAAGTGCAAACAGACCATTGTTTCTAATATGTGTATAACACAAAATGGAGCTAATATAATTAATTACCCAATTCGAACCACATTGAATATCAGCCAACTAGAACTTATATGAAACCACAGCCTGATGCTGGCCTAACTACTGAGAAAGAATTCCAAATTTCTGTCAGTAAATACAGAAGTATTCAGAGTATTCTAGGCCATGTAATTTATGACAGTACAGTATTCTCCCAGAGCAGATGTGTATTATATTTCTGACTTATGAAGAATCCCAGTCAATAAATCCTGATGAACCTTAAGAATTATAATACCACATCATTGATATAATTACAGAGTTATTCTATTATACAATGTGCAGGCCTTTAGTTGAGTTAATGAGAAGTCATGATAATAAGCAATTCTTTGCATTCTCTAATTCTAGGAAGAAATAATCACTCCTCAAATACAACAAGAATAAAAATTAAAATACATCTAACAACTAAGTTACAGTGAATATCTGATATTTATAGATTAGGCAAAGGCACACTATGAACTCATGAAATATTTACTTCATGATTTTGGCACCATTTATAGAGAAACACGAAGATTGATATTTTACTCTCCTTGTTTTGGGCTATTTGCACAGATATATTATCAGTAGGGTTATGTGTGACATATGAGTGAAGTGTTTTAAAGTTATCTACTTACACTGAACTTAAGCTTCCTTAGAATATAAAGAACAAAGTGCAGACATGATACCTATAAATTTGACTACCTGTCAAAAATCAGGAAGAACATTCTGGTATTAAAATGGAAATCTGAATGAATAGTCAACACTCAAGTGCAATTATAAAGAAGAAAATTAAAAACATAATAATGTGAATGACTATATATTTTACCATTTCAGACCTAATGATACACTACTGGTTAGGTAAGTTAGTGTGGAAAAATTTCAACACCATAGAATTGTGGGAAGGTTTTCAATAAACTCAAAATAAATTTAAATAGGCCACCAAGAGTGGAATAATGTTGACACTTATTTTTCTTCTTAGATTATTAATCCAATGTTTTCTAGGGACCTATGTTTGAAGCAGCTTGTTTGTTGTTTCAATACTGATTCAAGAAACAAAGACTGTTAAATACTGGGCATACTATTTTCCATGATATTAGCAATTACTGGTGAAAAGTGGAAGAAATTATGAGCTATTAAGTATAAATGAGTCAGCATAACACCTCCAAGAATTAAGTAGAATATGTAAAAGTGACCAGTAAATTATATATAGCCAAAATCCTCATCACATTTTTTTCTTTAGAACAAGGAACACTTATTTTTACCAAAGCATTCATTCAGTTTCAGACTCTAAAACAGTTTACAAAAGATACAATTACTAACAGCAGCATTAACTGGATTCATATTTGCATGTAGGCATAATTTTACGTGCATAGAATGAGATTTTTCTTAATCTGATTTTCAGATACTCCAGCTGTCCCCTAAAATGTGACAGAAAATGTTGTATGTCCTTATGTGTGTAATTTTTTAAATTTCTTAGCTTTTCTAAACCAGCCCTGCTCACAACTCAGATGCAGTTTCTCAGGAGAGTCCCACCTAGGTGTTGGAGTCAAGATCTCTCACTGAAACTGCAATTTGCTGTGTCAACTCTGCTGGCTTCCCTGTGTGTTCCAAGATCTCCTTCCCTCCTCCCCACTATTGATGGGATTACAGGAACTCATGCTGTTTCCCAGTGTTTCACATGGGGTCTGGGTACAGAACTCTAACAAAGTCCTTAGACTCATACAGCAAACACTTTTCCTGACTGATCTAGCTCCGTGGCCCCAGAGTTCCACAGATTTTAACATCAGCCTTAATATGGCATCCCTATGTTAGGAAAGAATTTTGAACATCAATTTTCTATCACTGCAGTTTACTATCATAGCCATACTGAGCTAAGGATTATTTTTCTTTTGTGTCAATATTGTTATCAATGTGGTAAAAATAATGCACTTTGGGGGTCAAATGGACTATGACCTAATTTAAGCACCTAAACATAATATTTAAATGACCAGAGCTGGTTAATACCCCACATGTCCAAATCTTTCTAGTGTAGTAGAAGGACATTAATATTACCTGTGTCTCAGTCATGCAGATTGAATGACATTAATACTTTAAACAATTTAACTGTCTCTGTCTCTATTTCAGTGGGTTTTTAGGAGAGTTCAGTCCCTTTCATCTCTAAGTATGCAAACACTTCCTTAACTTCTTGAAAAATACAACAGAAAAAAAGAACAAGTTCAATTCCCAATTCATTTTTAACATAGGTATCAATACGGTATATCTGAAGCTTGTAAGTCCATATTTTTGATCGACACATAATGTTTAAACAGATTTGTAAGGAAAGATGTGGAAGTTATATTCACAAATGCATTGAGTGTTAATACATTCATAGCAATTAGCATAGCTACCACCATAAAATTTTATCATTATTTTACGATAAATAAATTCAAGTTTATTTCTTCTAATTATTTTGAGATACATAATACATTACTGTTTTGTTTTGTTTTTTTCACCTTCATCGTGTTAGAAAACAACAGAACCTACCTGTCAAATGACAATGCTATGTTTACTGAGTGACCTCTGACCTTTCCCCTCCTTCCTCTTCACTCCAGGTTTAGGTCATCCCTCTTCCACTCTCAGTCTCTATGATTGCAGATTTTCACAATCCACTTATTTAGTGAAAAATGCGGTATGTACCTAATACTTGAAAATATGTGCACTTGTGAGTGTGCATGTGTGTTTGTGTGTGTGTGTGAGTGTGTGTGTTTGGGGGTGTGAGTGTGTGCATGTGAATGCTTTTCAAACAATAAGAAAGAAGATCCTATGGCAAGCTGTGCCCTTCCCCAGCTTTGAGCAGGCTAAATAGACCTTAAGTGTTTGCCCACAGTTGGTCTTCTGCCCCAGGTAGGTAGAGTCCTCTGCCTTTCTGCGCCTACAATTTCCTACAGGAGCAGACTGCCTGCTGCACTTGCTTTGCAACAGAATACAGCTGAAACAAAGCAACCTGAACCAGCTGAAACATAGGATGGGGTCTGGGGGCTCTCCCTATAGAAATACAGTGCTAAATATTCAACTTTGAGCCTTGATCCGAGAAAGAGAAACCATTGCCTTGGCTTCATCCTTCTCTTGCCCCACTGTCCTTTTTCATTTCCAACCTCGCTTTCAGGTATCCAGTTCATCCATGGCTTCTGGACAGCTACAGCAAGTGGTGACAGGAGTGGACCTGGGGGTAATGCCAAGATGATGCTTCCAGCCGTGATTTACACTCCTTCCTCTCCTCTCTAACACCATGATATTTGTGTTTGGCCATTCAAAATAGAGTTGATATAAATATTGGATTCTTTACATGCCGGCTCTTCTTCCCATTCTTATGCAGTTCGGTACTCTCCTTACTATTTGGGCTTCTGATTTGTGCAATACTTAAAACTACTGTATACAGACATCTTTTGGTTATGGCTGGAGCTCACTTAAAAACTTTGTCTATTTGAATCCAGCAGTGTACTTTCTTTCTAAACTCATCTATAATTATCTGTTCCTCAACAGTCTTTTGCTTTGGTGTCAATAAGTTTTTGCACTTGATTTCTGTCTCTGCCTTTGAGGAAAACACTCTTCCCCTTATATCTTTATTCCCAGGCATCTATTTAATCGGGACACTCATCTCTTTACTTAATTAAGTAGAAACATTCAATACCATTTATTAAGTCTAAGTAGTCTAAGTGCTCTCTTATTTTAATCAATTGTACATTATGACGTTTATATTTGAAATGTATAACCTTGTGGCTTTAATGACTTTCACATGTATAGATATAACAAGGCCATCTTACTGACAGAAAGGGGGAACAGTTAGTATTTTCTATATCAGAGTAATCACTTCATTTCCTAATTGGTGCCTAAGATAGGAACTAAGTACAGCAAAGCATGCTCGTCAGCCAAATGATACTGGGGAGTTTTCACTGTGTCTTGTCGAAACTATGCAACATAGAGACATTATGAGGCTAATGCTAAAGTCAGATATTATCAGGTGACAGCATACAATATTTCTACCTTCTGTCACGAGGAATCCTGTGAGCAAATAAAGCAAATAAAAGCTGTAATGTCCATCAACCTGATTCTCAACGCTTTGTCTTCTTCCCCATTGGTTATTGCAGAGAACATAGCAGAGAGCTACAGTAGCACATCAAATAAAGAATTAGGGATCTTTTATCTAAAACATGGACATCAAATTCTCAGTGCTGGGCAGTCTTTTTTTCTTTTCTTTCCTTAAACTGAATATGGTATCTATGCATATGATAAACTGTATAAATATTGTATAACATTAACCTGTTTTATAAGTACAATTTATTAACATGTAAGAAATATCTAATCACTTACATAGAGAAAACAGACCATTACATACAGTCTTTATCCTGAGGTGAAAATGAGATTTTTCTTGTGTGTGAGATAGCCTATCCAAATGTAAGAACACAGAAGATTAGCAATAGCTAAATTTTTTAAAATAAAAGAAATTAGGACATTGAGCAATTATAATTTCTTATTGCTGAAACTAGAGCAATATTGCTATTTTTATAGTGAGATTATTAACTAGAGTATTGCTTCTGGTCCTGTCTGAAGATAATACTGTAGACCATGAAATTTTAATTGACTGTCTAATTTTACTGATATCTGGAAAATGTAAAATAGATTGGAATGAAATGAGTTAGATGAGAGGCAGAAAACTCTGTACAAATTTTTACTCTTCACAATTTAGGCTCAGAGTAATATATTCCCCCCCATTACCGATTTTACATCAAATATTGATATTGCATTTCAATGCTTTTTACCCGATCATTATAGTTAAGGTATGATATAATATCTATGCTAAACACATTGCCAATTAATAACCTTCCTTTCAAGAATCCATCACTTTGTAATGCAAAATGTCTGCATTCCTGACTGACTGAAAAGTAAATAGTAAGTCACACATGCATAAATAGAAATAAAGGTTTTCTTTACCCAGTCTTATGTCAATAACTTTAAATGGCACTAATAACAGTGGAACAGAATGATTATGAAGCACCTCTGGCCAGGCTTAAATTTCAAATTCAACTAATTAATTAATCAATTAATTATTAATTACCACACAGTTTATCTTCTCATGGGAACATCCATACACTAAAAAGTGAATCAAACTTAAAGACAGATCTAGTTAAGTTGCAATGCTGTCTCAAGGATGAGACTGAAATGGGCCTTGGCAAACTGAATGATGCAAGTCACCTCCTGCATGGCACAGTGTACTTGCTATCTTTACTGGTATTTAAATAAAGACAGACAAGCTAGAATGTTCATGAACATTTATGAGTGAATACTTTATCTCTCTTCCATTGTATTAAAATTTGGAAAAAATCTACATATATATGTATGTAAATAGACATTCAAACTCTCTCTCTCTCACACACACACATACACATATACACACACACACACACACACACACACACACACACACACACCATCCTATAATGTAAAGAGTCTTCTTGAGAGTCCCATAGGGGAAGTTTGCAGTAACAGTTTATAAAATGTATTTTAGCTTTTATTTTTAAAGAAGAGCCAGATGAAAATCTAATTGATTTCTGAATAGCCAGATGAAATCTCCTCCCCTCACATGCCACAGTTTTGTTCTCCAATCTGCTTGTCTAAACCTATTCATCTTTTAATCCCCAATGTTTCAGAGGCTTGTTATGAGCCTCTCATATTCTCTAAACTCCTCTGGCTGTCATAGGTCCATATTTTATGATCTCAGCAGCAAAAGAGAGGTCAAGCAAATGAGTTCCATTTTTTCTTCTTTCGCATACAGAACCCAACTGTTTTCCCTCAATAGACTATACAGAGACAACTGGTCAGTATGATTCTAAAACAGTTTGTTGATGGTTTTTAATGTTCATCAAACTTGCCGTTTTTAAATAAATGAAATACAGAGAGATATTATAAAAAGAGTCAAGCCTCCACATTAATGGGATAATTTTTGCCTAGGGATTCAACTCCAGATCAAAGATATTTTTAAAAAGCAGTATCTATATGGAATATTTAACGTAAATCATCAACATTTTCATAACTTCTAAAGCCTTGAAATTTTACTAAGAGTGATAATTTTAGTAGAGGTTATTTGATAAATAAAGAAAGATGCAGGTACATGCAAATAATATTACCTTTGTTAGAGAGAAATGACTATCTGTATAAATTGTATGTTTGTGTAGTGTGTGTGCATGTTGTGTATTTGTGTGTGCTGTATAGTAGGTGTAGTATGTGTGAAACATGTGTATAATATTTACTTCATACTATATGGTTCACATATTTGTGTGTTATGTGTAGTCTGTGTGTATGTATGGCATCTATGGTATAAATTCATAGTATTTTATGATGTGTGTAGCATGTGTATAGTTTATGTAGTACGTGTGTATGTGTGGGTATCCAAGAAGGTGATAATTGAAAGCACATGGTAGCTCCACTTCTATATTTAAATGAATTTTATAAGGTGGAAAAAATATCAGTTACTTCAAAACTATGTCTTTTCTATATAAATTTATCCTTATCGTTAAAGACCAGGAGTATTTATTTATTAATATAACTAATTAATTCAATATACTAATGAGCTTGGAGAAACACTTTTGATGTGCCAGGGTAGAGAGACACCCAGGGGAAGCACCCCCTCTAAGAGGAAAGAGGGTGGGATAAGAAACACTGGGGGGGTGGGCTGGGAGGGGAGGCAGCATTTTAGATGTAAATAAATAAATAAATAAATATTACTCGTAGTCATCTATAACATGTCTATTTAATAAATTAGCCAGTATCTCACTTGGGTGATGACATTTTCTATGTATTGGAGGATGACCTTGAACTGATGATCCTCCCATCTCTACCTCACCTCCAGATTACATAAATACATCTGCCATTAGCCCTGGTTTGTTTGGGGATGCAGATCAATCCGAGGCTTTGATGTATGGTAAATGTAGTGGCTATTCCTGGTTGTCAACTTGACTATATCTGGAATGAACTACAAACCAGAATTGGAAGGCTCACCAGTGATCCTAATCTGGAGGCTGGGAGATACAAGTTTCTGACTTGGATCTTGGGGTAGAGATCTTGAGGCATAGTGGCTATGAATTCCAGAAGATTAAGACAGGGAGATCTTTGAGTTCAAGGTCATCTGGGATTAAAGGTGTGGTGGCACACACCTTCAATCTGAGCTACACCTACTGCTAGAGACTTACATAAGGACATTGGAAAAGGGAACATTTACTCTCTCTCTTCTTCGACTACTTGCCTTGTAGTACTGAGCAACTGATAGATCCTTGGACTTCCATTCACAGTTGCTGCTGGTCATTGTTGGGGAGTTGGACTACAGATTGTAAGTCATCAACAAATTCCCTTGCTATATAGAGACTATCCATAAATTCTATGACTCTAGAGAACCCTGACTAGTACAGTAAAGAAGTACTCTACCAATCGAGCTAGCCTTCAACATGCTGAGGGATTTTTATGTTTGTAGATTGTAGCAGAAGATGTGAAACAAAAGAATTCATTCAGTCTGTGTTGTGGGCTGTTTATATCAAGAAAGTAAAGAATATGATGTGATCCTTACAAAATATTTCTAAAAGATTTATTTTATTATTTTATGTTTGTGGGTGCCTCTGTTTGTGGACATTTGGGTATGCCCACAAATCACACTGGAATTAGAATTACTGTAATTAACCCAGTGTGTGTGCTAAGAATAGACTCTGGCACTTTGAAAGAAAAAGCACTTATAAGCCTAACTATGTCTATAGCCCACAAATCTGTTAAATTACCATAGCATAGAGCATAATTGATGATGTCTTAATATTTAACTGGATCACCAAAAGTGTTGTGATGCCATTTCTAGTATTTTGTTGTTGTTGTTGTTGTTGTTGTTGTTGTTGTTGTTGTTGTTTTGGTGTGTATGTGTCTGTCTGTCTGTCCTAGCTACAAGCAAATGGGTTCCTCAGAGCCTGTATATTGAGTTCTGTTAGGCATATATGATTAAATGTACTAGACAGTGAAGGATATGGAGAAAGAAGGAAGGGAAACCAAAATGAAAATCTATTAAAAAAGGCCTTGTGAAGAGGAGGGATGCCAAATCAACCTTCATTTGAGAAGCAGGTTTAAAACTAAAAGCAAAACAAAACAACCGGATGTTCTTTAAGTTATGGGCCACAGAATGAATCTAGTGACCCAAACATGCTATTCTAGAATTGTCCCAAAGCTACATCCATATTCTCTATCACTCTTTTTCCAATATATTTTAACGAAGAAATTGAGACAGAGTCTCACTTTACTGCCAAGTTAATCCTGAACAGATAGTTTAACTCAGGCTGGCTTTAAGCTCATTCTGCAGTTCAGGCCGACTCTGAATTCAACTTTCTCTTGCCTTGGCCTCTTGAACCAGAATTATAGGACTGTGTGCCCAGGCTCACTTATTTTCTGTAATCTCTTTCTCAACAGAGAAGAAAAAAATCATACTATGCACAGATTAGAAAGATGAGGATATGCTTATGCTTCTTATGGACTGATCATCCAAAAGCTGATTCAGGGTCTTTTTTGTTTTTGTTTTTGTTTTTTTTCCCCAATGCAAAGTTTTTATTGTGAAAAGGATTAATGAGAAGTTAAACCTACGGGTAAAAATCAACTCTAATACATTTTAAATAAGAATGGAGATGTTTCTTTTGCCTGTATCTAATATTTAATTTTACCTGGTACCCAATATATACATATGTGTGTGAATAGTGAAAAGATTCAAAGTTAAGTGTTTGCTTTAGTGTTCCTAAGTAAAAGGATTCAATAAGCACTGGGCGTACAGATTTCAGAATCCATTCAAATTTATCTTTGTTTTTAATGTACTGACATAATTTAAGCAACAGCTTTGTAGTGTCTAACACAGAACACAAACCCAGATGCCTGGATCAAGACACAAATTAAGAGATGATAGATAACAGAAATTGCTAAATAACATAATAATTCTGTGTCATGATGTGTCTTTATCCCAGTGGCATGCCAAGTAGTATGTTTCTAGGCTGCCTTCCATAAAATGTTAAGAAAATTTGATTTAACAACCACTTAACACATCAAATGCAAAGCTGGGCTAAACTAACCCAATAAAACATGACTTAGAAGACCACTTAGCTGTTGAGAAGAAAAAAGTTAGATAAGAAAAGTGTCCATATTGTGGTCATATCTAAGGTCTGTCTGAAAGAACTCAAAAGAGAGACAACACGACCCAGCAAACTGAAAACGAAAATGGGATGTTGCAAGGTGGCAAAGGGCATTCAAGAAACCAACCAACTAACCAACCAAACAAACAAAGTAAAACAAGTGAAAATGGAATTCAAAAGAAACCAGAAAGGAAACTACATGTTCCCCCTAAAGCAAGAAGAGAGCCTACTGAGAAGACCCAGAAACTGGTGCCAAAGGGAACTGGAAGAAAAGTGAATACAAGAGACCATGCTTATTTTTTCTTTTACATATGAAAAGATGATTGTGTGTTTTCATTAAGATTTTGAGAATTTTGCAAGTGCAAAGTTGTGCAGTTTGACATCGACAGTGCAGTTTGACATCGACAATGTTCATATATATATATATATATATATATATATATATATATATATATATATATATATATATATCACTTCACACTGGTGATTTCATCTCTAACATCCTTGGATTCCCTGATGTATAAAAGTGAAGGAACTGAGTTAAAAATGAATGGCTGTTACATATTACCTCTTGGCACTTAGCCTCTATAAGCTAGTGATACCAGAAGAAAAATTCCTAGTAAATGACACTGCTATTTCATAAAGGTGATACTGGAAGTGATGCTTACCAGTGGAATTTCTGATTCTGGATCCCTCTTTGCTCATCTGTGACTATACTCCTTGGAGACTATGTAAGTAGGCTTATAAAACTGGCCAAAATTAGACAATCAACATGGATGTGACTTATTATTGTTTTACTATAAACTTAGTACAATTCTACAAATGTTTTACAAAGCTGAGGAAATTCACAGATATATACTCAATTTCCAGATCCATGTCAATATGTCACTAAAATTATAACATATATTTTAATAAAAGTCACATTCTGGGCTAGCAAGAGATCTCAGTTAGTAAAATGCTTGCCATGAGAGCAGAATGAAAAGAATTGGGCACAGTTACCTGTTGTTATAGTGCCCACACTGGGGATGCATGCTGTGATGATTTCTATATGCGTGATCCAAAGAATGGCACTAGTAGAAGGTGTAGCCCTTTTGGAGTAGGTATAGCTTTGTTGGAGTAGATGTGTCACTGTGAGTTGGGGTTTTAAGACCCTTATCCAGCTGCCTGGAAGTCATTATTCTGATAGCAGCCTTCAGATGAAGATGTAGAACTCTCAGCTCCTCCTACACCTTGCCTGCCTGGATGCTGCCATGCTCCTGCCTGCCTTGATTATAATGGACTGAACCTCTGAACCTGTAAGCCAGCCCCAATTTAATAGTGTCATAAGAGTTGCCTTGGTCATGATGTTTATTCAGAACACCTAACTAAGATACAGGCAAAAGGGTCCATGGGGTTCTCTGGCAAAAATAGTGAGTACAATGGGTACAATGAACCACTAAGAGATCATGTACCCCAAAGTATATAAAGTGGTTATATCTTCTGAGGAATGACTCTTGTGCTTCTCTGACTCTTGCTTCCAAATGTATGTTACCCAAATAGATGTGAAGTAGTAAGATTTCATTTAGATAACCTATATTTTGTACATTTAACAAATAGAACCACTGTGTAGGCTCTCTCTCTCTCTCTCTCTCTCTCTCTCTCTCTCTCTCTCTCTCTCTCTCTCTCT
>NC_034591.1:121161917-121203398 GCF_900095145.1 Mus pahari | reverse complement strand
AGAGAGAGAGAGAGAGAGAGAGAGAGAGAGAGAGAGAGAGAGAGAGAGAGAAACTGGTGTAAGAGGAGTTTTTAATTTAGCACTGAAAAACAACAACACAATGTATATTGTATTGAGGTCACCTGTAGTTCAACAAGTAGGTACTATAAGTCATCAGAAATCTAATTAAAATTCTATGACGTGCTGTTACAATTATATTCAGCCCTGGAGTTAAGGCTTCCTAGAGCGGAATGCCTTTCCATGGCGTATTGGTTGCATGACTGGCAGGGATCATGATGTTTAACTTTGATAAGGCTTAAGGTTATTTATCCAAAAGATAAATACTATAAATAAATACCTGTCCTAGACATATTGTGAAAATCGCATAAAATGATATATCTAAAATTTTGGCACATTATTTTTCCAGGATGGGATGGTATAAGCAGATGCAATTCCCATTATCATCATTCTTGTGTGATGAAAGTCAGGGTCAAGTGTGTGAAGGATAGATTTTTGGATGCATTGGTTAATTTAATCAGAGGTAGGCAGAAAATATATATTATTAAGGATAACTGAACATCCTTTAAGTCATCACTCAGCTGTTGGATGACTCGTGAAATAATTTTAGTCCCCTTTCTTGTAAATATAGGATCCTTGGGGAGAGGCATCTTATCATAAGGAAGGAAAGTCAATATTGGAACTGGGAGATACAGTATAACTACTTCAAATGTCAGAGTCACTTGAAAGCTACAAGTTAAGTTGTTCACATAATAAACATCCCCATCCCAATACTTCTACATGAAGAAAAGTTCTATCCACCCTTCAAGTGACACATCCGTTACCTTTACCTTTTATGGCTTTCTGAATTGCTGAGACTAAATAATTAATGGCATTCTCTGTCTTCAAACCAATTGGTGAATTTGGCCCATTGTATGGGAATTGTGGTCCTATTTACCCTGACGCTAGACACCATTCTCAGGATGTTACACAATGTTGATCAGATTGATTTGCTACTGTGCTCATAAATAAATAAATAAACTGATAAATAATTATGTGCAATAAGTTTATAGATCTATACTCTATGTCAGTAGATATCAAGTTCCTTTTTATTGGATATTTTCTTTATTTACATTTCAAATGTTTTTCCCTTTCCAGGTCTCCCCTTCAGAAACCCCTCTATCACTCCCTTCTGCCCCCTGCCTTTATGAGTGTGCTCCCCTACCTACCCACCCACACCAATCTTTCTGCCTGGCATTCCCCTACACTGGGACATCGAACAACCTCAAGCCCAAGAGCCTCTCCTCCCTCTGATGTCCAACAAGGCCATCCTCTACCACGTATGCGGCCAGAGCCATCCAGAGAACCAAATAATCCTATTTAAAAAATGGGGAACAGAGCTAAACAGAGAATTCTCAACTGCAGAAACTTGAATGGCTGAGAAGCACCTGAAGAAATGTTTAACATCCTTAGATGTCAAGTTCTAATACTGGGATATCTTGGTGATTTTCACACCTACTTTGGACCACAAGTATGTGAGAAGTGGGAAAGCAACCGAAAAGGACACTGGTTCTCCCTCTAGGACATTAGGCAGATTGATTTTCAAGAGTATTTCAGGACAGTGTTCTTACATAAAATCATTTGGAAAATTTAAAGTGACAGTGTCAAAACCAAAAGGAAATCTGAAAATTTTAATGAGAGTGTAACAAATTTATGTGACAGCTTCACTTCTCATCTTGAGCACAGTAGTGCAGATGATTTCTACAACTGGCTTCTTGGTGTTATTTCTCCAACGATACCATAATACATTGCAATCGTCTTTGCATTTATTCTTACTTTCTCTCAGAATTAAGACAAAAACATTTTCCTTTGAAGAATTTTATACTTCAAACATATCCAGCAGTCACTTAAAAAAAAGAGCTAATCCAATAACAAAAGGTCATTTGTATACATTATACAAATAATTGACCTTTTCTGTCTATAAAATATGGCTGAAGAATATTGATGTGAATTTTGGAGATATAAATATCACTTAAAAATGAACACTAATAGTAAGTTGACATCATACTAAGGCCAACTCAAGTTGTATTTTCACAAGGCATGGCAACAGGGGGCTTGTGTCTTCACAACAGTCCAACAGTGAAGGCAGAAGCCCTGGGTTTTCAGTGCGTGGGAGAAAGGAGCTCACATGAAAGAAGATTGTCTTTTATTAGAGAATGAGCATTTATTATCCATCTAGCCTCAGTTTATTCTGATGTCTGTTGACTAAGGAAGGTATCAAATTGCAGGCTCCTCTATCCTATTTCATAGCTTCAGGATCAAAATTTTGCGTACATCTCTGGATCTGCATTTTTCATAAGGTTCTTAGTGTGCACAACCAAATTCAAAACTTCCTGATACAGCCTTGGAGTTCACAGAATCTTCACAGTGAAGCTCAAGGATATGCTCCTGAAAAATTCTATTTAAGCTTTCAGAAGATGTGATGTATTTGGTAGAACTTACTTCTCAAAGTTTCCCCTTGGTTTAAAAGCAAGAGGAAAACATTTCAAATAGAGATCCAGAGGTCCAGAAGATAGTAATATGAAACCATACAATTATTTATTTGTAGGCTGGGTTTAAATGCAATCCCCTCTTCTTCCCCCACCATCTCTCCTCTTTCTGTATGTGTGTGCAGGTGATTATGTGTGCATCTCGATGTGTGGAGTGTTGTGACCATGTGTGCACATACTTGTGTCAGCAGTATATGCACGTGGACAGGTCAGAGCTCTACTATTTGTGTATTTCTCCATTGTTTTCCACTTTAGTCTTTTTAAATAATGATTCTGTTACTGAACCTGGAGCTCTCTGTTTTAGATAGGCACTACTGGTATTCACCTGTCTCGTCTCCCATACCCAACATAGTGTTGCAGATTCACCCTGACATTGTTAGCTTTGTAGATTGATACTAAGCATGGTAACTGGTACCCTTAGACTTGAGCGGCAAGGAATTTACTCAGGAAGACAGCTCTCCAGCCCTAGGCTCTATATCTTTTATAAATGAAAGCTACTTTTAGACAATAGCAGGCAGGTGCTTCTGCATGCATAGTATAAAATGGTGAGAAACCTAGACAGGTGGAGGCCAGGAGGAATAAAGTAATGAAGATCGGAAAACAGAAGTGAGGACAGGGTGCAAGATGGACAGGGGCACACAGAAGATTTTAGCTTATTACATTGTTCTGTGACAAAGGCGAGAGTATCAGATGGCTCTTGACATATTCGACATGTATTCCCTTGGAAAGGCTCACCTTAACAAGGCTCTCAGGAGCTGAGGACGAACAATTTAAAATTTTATTACAAAGAGGCAGCACCGGAGGGAGGTTGTAATAAGCTTGGAATTATGCAGACTGCCACTCTGTCTTAAACATGGGAACATCTGGTTCATTTGCCTACTTGATACCCATACTACCTGATGGACTAAACACTATTACATTAAGTAGTTGGTCATACAAACTAAAATTAGGTTTATTTGCTTCTTCTATTAGGAGGTTCTGCAAGTATCGAGAAGACATAGAATGGCCTTTTTATTTTTTATTTCTCAGCTCTTGCTGAATGATCATTAAAGCAGCAAGGAAACGTGTATATGGAAGGGTTGTTTTATTATTAAGCTAGCACTTGGGAGAAAAGGCAAGAGAAGAACATATATAATAATCACTCAGAAGGTAGTTACTGTAAAATATAGAGAAGCATCTAGCAGTGAGAATCAAAAAAATGACTCACTTACATCTATGTAGCCAGATTATTGCTGCCTGATGCCATACAAGTTAAATAGCTACTCAAAGGTTCTAGGGGGGAAAAGCAATGGTATATGAATGAGACCTTGACTCTAAACAAAATAACTGCTTTTTCCAGGTAATTTACTCAAGAGAAGAGTAAATTCAAACTCACTCTGCTTCCCTAGCTCTCTCTCTCTCTCTCTCTCTCTCTCTCTCTCTCTCTCTCTCTCTCTCTCTCTCTCTCTGCCTCTCTGTCTATCTCTCTCTGTCTCTGTCACTCTCTCTCTTTCTCTTTCCACCTCTTTGTGTGTGTGTGTGTGTGTATAGGTACATGTGTGTGTGTTTGTTATGCACCATGCTTTTTTCCTTTGGAGAACAGATAGACCAATGATTTGCTCAATAGTAGAGAGTGGGTGTCACAAATAATGCCCTCCCATGTCCCCTTTCTCGTTTCCTCCTCTTCTGCAACTTTCTCCTTCCTCTATTTTCTGACATCTTTGTATCCTTCCCTTAATCCTTTCCCACAATTCAGTGCTTTGCCCAGAAAAGAAGTCTTGGTGCTGTTGTAGCAAGATGGAGATAGAGTAGGTCTATTATAAATTTGGTGCCTCCATCCTGGGACAGAGTTTCTCCTTTCCAGGGAACTTGACTGGAGATGCTGAAGTTTCTTTACATAGAATCTTTAAATTACCTGGGGGAAGATGACAGCAGTGTAATGTGTACTCTGTTAAAATATTGATCCCTAGTCCTCTACCATTATATGGAAAATGTGTTTGTTTTGAGATATATATAGTGAATATTTTTATAATTATTGAACATTTCTCTGGCTGCAGGCATATTTTATTTCATTTTTGTATCGTTGGTAGTAACTTAGAAATTCACTGAATTACGTATGGATTCCATAGAGCTTCTTCCAATAATAGGACAAAATTAATGTTCTGTTTCTCTTTGGGTTTTTTTTTTTTTTTTTTTTTTTTTTGTGGTTTGGTTAGTAGGTCCTATGGTCACTACCACTAATGGTTAGATGATCATGCACAGTGTTTAATGTTGCTTGTGAGAGCACACTGTTGAGCTGTCTGTTCAGCAGGTTAACATCTCTCATTAAATTCAGGACATGATCCCTGAATAGGTAGCCAGAACTGACTAGGCATAAGAGGATGTACTTAGGGCTTTTGATTTCTGTCAGGTCACTGGCTAAGTAGATCTAAGAGGAAAAGGGGTGATTAATCAAACTCAGCAGATGTGAGATTAATTCCCTCAGTGACCTGAGAATGCCTTGAAGATAGGAGCTGCATCAGCTTTCACCTTGACCTCGCAAAGTGAGGTTCTAGTTGCTCTCATATCTGTAACTGTACACAGGCATCAATGGAACTGCCCAGAGGTCAGATGACTGACAGACCTGCTTACCGAGGTCTTAGAGCTCATGGAGACTTCCTATCTTTCTGCATAGGCATTGACATTTGTAGCTCAGACCCCCTTCTGGGAGAGACAAGCACTATTTTCTCCAAAACGGTTCAACTGAGAACCAGAAAAAAGGGAGGATTTGCTAAAAGCTATCAACTAAATGAGAAGTAAAATTGAGGCCTGAACCAACAGTCTTTGACTCCAAATAACTGTAAGAGGAAGCAATTTAAAAAAAGAGAGGAAGAGAAGGTTATATACCTGGAGCTACCTAGTTTAGCACTTTAGCCCCAGGATACAGTGTAGTAATTGAAATATAATAGATGTTGAGTGAATATTTGTAAAATTTGTGAAAGAAGTAGCAAATGAGCACACTATGGTTTTATTGATGTTCAAAGTTTCAGTTAGATTGCAGATGGTAGGGTGAAGGAGAAATATAGACTCAGATCTTTAATTATTTCAGATGGTGGTTATATTTAGAAGTAGGTAATTGAACTTCAGGAATTGGAAGCCTACTAATATGTATGTCATCATGGGCAACCTTTAAAATTAAATGGCCTTGACAAATTTCCAGGTCTCTCTCTCTGCTTCCTGAGTGAGACTGAAGATGTGATCTCTCAGCTTTTGCCACTGCCTCTGATGACAGGCCTTGCCCATCATTTTGGAATTTTCTTCTGGAACTGTAAGTCCAAATATACTATTCCCTCAGTGACTTTCGGCCATGATGTTTTGTCATTATAAAAGAAAATTAATCTCCCCTGCCACCCAGCAATGGGCAAAGAGATTCCTTGGTGGTAGTGGTATTCTTGTATCAGAAAGGGGCAGAGCAGTTGGCAGCTCTTTGCTCGTCCTAGCTTGATACTGAGTATGGTAGCCAAAGCTGTCTTATGCCTGATAATCATAAAACCCAAATCAAATCAAATCTAGACAGTGCAGCGTGGGAGAAGGAAGACACACAGAGGCAGGCTACTATGCCACTAACAGACCTGCCCTCTGGAATGGTGATGATGTCAGTGCTTCAGGGGACCATTAGAGAATACGGCGATGTCCCTGGTCAGGACAGCCACGAGGGACCACAAGGATGTCCAGGATCTGAGCATAACTGGCTCTGATCCTCACTGGGATGTGGTGTTCTAGAGAGCTAGCCCCATCTTCCAATAATGGCAGCACTGGGATGAGCAGGTCCTGCACCTCCACTGGGCAGTACAGTAGTGCTGGTCCTGGTGGAAGGGACACAGGTGGATCATTCCCTGAGGGTGAGAGCACAGGAGAGGTAAGCTGACCAGTTGTCAGGCATGAAGTGGTGTGGGTGTGAGGGGGATGCCCTATCCCTAAGGGCTGGAAGCCTGCAGTGATCAGGAGAGCAGGTACTGTGAGCATGGGAGTGGGAGAACTAGCCCTGTCCATTCAGTGGCTGTAGCACTCAGGATGGTTAGCTCTGCACCTCACTTAGACAACACAGTGGAGCTAGCATCGATGACAAAGGCACTGATGAGCCTGACCCAAGGGTGTGAAAGCACGAGCAGGGAAGTTGGCCCTGCCCCACAGAAGCTGCAGCACTTGGGTGAATGGGCCCCGTGAACCTTGACTGGACAGCATAGTGGATCTGGCTTTGGAGGTGTGGTTGGCATCAGTCAGCGTATGGGCATGAGAGCAGGGAAACCTGCCCCTGAGTCCTGCTAATAAATGGTGGCATTGGTTGGCATAAGCTGAGCAGTGGTGGAGACTTCACCCTAGTGCAGATAATGGAGAGCAGGCAGGCTGAGGAGCTCAGGAAAGACCCAGGCACAGCCTGGATCCAGGGCTCTGAACTGGCCCACCCCCAAATCTGTATAATCTGCGAATGATTGGAGCATACGAGAGAGCATGTCCTGCTGTTCCAAAGCTTTAGGATCTCCATGACACCGGGCAACAACAGGATAAGAGGCAGAGTCCCAGTGAAGAACCAATATTGATGGTGTTGCAGAAGTCAGAGGTCTCCAACCAAACCACTGGCTCACTGGAAAAAATATTTGCAAGTGAAAATGGTTTGACAGAGAGATAGACTGTAAAAAATACATTGTGTCACACTATAGCTTTGTTTTTATTGTTCTTGCTGTTGTTAGTGCATGCGTGTGTGTGTGTGTGTGTGTGTGTGTGTGTGTGTGTGTGTGTGTCTGTGTGTGTGTTTTATTTTGTGAGGGAGGCTACAAGGGCAAAGGTTTATATGAGGGGTAGAGCAATGAGCAGGACAAGGGTCCATGATGTGAAACTCATAAAGAAAAATGTTACCTCCTCCCCCCAATAAAAGAAAAGTAGCTGATATAATGTGCATCCAGAAAAAAAAAAGAAAAGAAAAATAAAGGAAGTATTTATTACAGGAAATAAAAAATATGTACTCAATGTGTTATGTTCTAGCTTGTGTTGAGTGTTCAGACTGTCAGGTTGAGGAAACAAATGAGGTTCAATGTCTTCTCGGGTTTTCTTTTTAATGATACTTTTCTCCTTAAACTTTGAATCCTCCCACCTGAGTTGACTGATGATTCTTAGAAATCATCCTGTTTAGCTTAGGAATTTGCACACCTGAGTAAATCACTAAGACATACATGAACCTGCAGTCAACAAAGAACTTACTATGTTAACTAGAGGAGCACTCATTTCTGTTGATATTGACCACATAATCAACACACAGGCACTATTTATGCGGACATAATAATCAATAATTAATTAATACAGCGGCTTAAAGGAAGTTAACGCTAGCCTGGTGTTTTCTCCCATCTTTCAGGGTCATAGAGAGTGATGAGAAGGTTTAACTTCAATGTCAAGTGCTTTGACTTCTGTCCAATTTATGCATTGTTACTAATTCTGTGGTATCACTAAAGAGAATGAGACAGACATTGTGTAGCCCATGTTCAAAGGGAGAGAGGTTTTTCTGCCTTCATAACTCTTAGAATTGAGACAGAAGTCTCGAAGTAGCCAAGACTATGGTGCTGCTATGTAAGCTGATAAGAAACATGCTACCTATATGAAGAACTGATGCTTGGTCTGAGATAATGGATTTATGGATTGAAACACTTGTCAACATTACTTCAAACAAGGGATGGTTCAGAATATTCTCCTTTATCTCCAGACTGGTAAAACTGCCTGGATAGAGAAGGAGAGAATGTGGTTCCAAGTTTAAGTTTCATCACCTGCAGGATCTGAGATGGAAACTCTTGATTCATGAAAGAGGAAAGAAATTGTCCAAACATATATATTGTCACCACTTTTTGGAAGTAGGCAATACAGTTTGATTACTTTGAATGGGCTTTTTAAAATTTCGCTCAACCACCTTCAGGTAGTTACACTTTACTGGCGATGGGAGTTAGGGATAATGAAATTTCAAACAAGACAGTGCCATATCGAAGTTCTACACCAGAACCCTAAATAAATAAATAAATACATACATACATAAATAGATCTGTTTTGCACACACCTATTCCCAATGTCAGGAACTAAAAAACTTCTACTTAAAATCACTGGAGACATCAAACATTTTATACTTCTCTTTCATTTGATTTATTAGTACAAGTGAGTCATTTATTATCAGTTATATGGGAAAAGCCTAAAATATATTTTTCATATATATATATATTTCTATTAAAATGTAATGATCAACTTGGTATGAGATTAAGAATGTGCAAGAGGATTCTGTTAATCTGTCTTAATTTAGGATGTGGCCTTGAACAAGTTTGAAAATGATTTAGAAAAATCTGTCATTCCTCTTTAAGTCAGACTACTCAACAGTGTGTCTACTTATATAATTAAACCTGATTTTTAAAATCTAATTTAAAAATAATCTGTGAGCATCCCTTATGTCTAGTATTCTGTTGTTGGTTCTTGGACAATGTCTTTCCAGTTGCCTTGAAAATCTCTCTCTTCTATCTCTCTCCCTTTCTCTCCCTTTCCCCCTCCTCTGTCTCTCTTACATACACATACATAAATAGGCAAAGACATATAAATCCTATAATTTTATGCTCTAGATGTAGTAATTTGTGATTAATGTAGTAATTTTTCTGTGACAATGCTTAGAACTTTAATGTTTTCTTTTCATGAAGTCATCTTCCATTATGATAACCATTTTACAGTTAAATACAATTATTTTGCTAGGATTTGTCCTCTATCCAACAATGGTTCAGTTCCCATCTCATGGTGAGGCTGCTAGTTCAAAGAAGGATCTACCTTACACTTGATGAGTTAAAGAGAGCATCAGAAGCAATTTTTAAATGATATCTTTTAAATTCATTTTACATAAGGAGGCCTATGGTAGAAAAAAAAATCTCAAACATACACTCATAATAAAACATTGCAGGATTGTAACTCAATTTCTTTGCTATACGAGAAAACAGTAAAATCCACTAGTCCTAATGGTCCCTTCTCTTACAATTTATTTTCTTCACCTTTTCCTTTTTTCTTCCCTCTTTTACCCTACTATTTCTCTTTTCTCTTTTTATAGTACTTTCTTCTTCTTTTTTTTTTTTTTATCTTCAACTTGTTTGAAAATCTCTATGACAAGACCACATAAAACACCATTAAGCCAACACAAATGGCAGCGTGATGCTCTATTTTCCAATAAGCAGCATGAAGTCACACTCTTAATGAAACCAGTGAGGTCAGAGGCAATAGATGAGGGGACAGGGCAGTAAGCCTGCAGAGATATGATATCCTATAGAGCCAGGTCAGTGCCCTTTACAAATTACTTCAGTATTCATCATACCAGGTAGACATAGATGCCTGTAATTACTACATCCTGCTAGGGCTCAATTATTTCCTCATTTTTTTTCTTTTTAGAATGCACATCCCAAACTTAATTTGTTTGCTTTTTATTGTTAAAATGTGTAATGAAATCATTGAACTAGCAGACGATGTTATTAGGAAGGCTCTTTGTAGGTTAAGAGGCCACAGAAATCCTTCCTTTCATCACAGTCGGGAGGGCTTGAATCTGATATGAGCATTAGTAACTGCTACAAGGCTGAGACTGATTCTGTCTTAGGCAAATGAAAGATAAACAACAACAGCAACAACAAAATGTTCCTTATGCTTTTTGGGTTTCTTTGAGCACCACCTCCAACTTTTGCAGTTTCTCTGGTGAGCTTCTGTCTTCTCTCCCACCTGGTGCTTTGGCATTTTAAGGTCCTGGAAGGTCATTGGGATCTCTTCCTGCCCTACAGGTATAGAATACAAGAAGCTAACCAACAAAAAATTCAAAGAACCCAATAAAAAAAAATGGGGTATAGAACTAAACGGAGAATTCACAACAGAGGAATCTCAAATGGATGTGAAGCATCTAAAAAAAAAATATCCAAAGTCCATAGTGATCAGAGAAAAGCAAATCTAAACAACCCTGAGATTCCACCTTACACCAATCAGGATGGCTAAGATCAAAACCTAAGGTGAAAACACCTGTTAGTGAGGATGTGGAGAAAGAGAAATACTCCTCCATTGCTGGTGGGATTGTAAACTGGTACAATCACACTGGAAATCAATCTGGAGGTTCCTCAGAAAATTGGAAATAGATCTACCTGAAGACCCAGCAATACCACTCTTGGGAATATCACTGTTAGTGTGACTATGTTCATAGCAGACGTATTTGTCTGAAGCTGGAAACAACTGAGATTTCTCAGGACAGAAGAATGGATACAGCAGATGTGGTTCATTTCCACAATGAAATACTACGCAGCTATTATGAATGAGGACATCCTGAGTTTTGCAGGCAAATGAATGGAACTAGAAAACATTCTCCTGAGGGAAGTAACTCAGACCCAAAAGATCATGCGTGGTATGTATTAACTAATGAGTGGATATCAGCCAAAATAAATAAATTAAATGAATGAAAGAAAGAAAGACAGAAAAAGAAGGAAAGAAAGAAAGAAAGAAAGAAAGAAAGAAAGTACAGCTTACACAATATACAGTCCACAGAACTCCAAAACGTCAGCAAACTGAAGGGCCCAAGTGCCAAGTGAGGATGCCTCAGTCCCACTTAGTAAGGAGAAGAAAGTAACCACAAGCAGAGAGGGATGGAGTGACCTGGGATAGAAAGGGGACAGGGGTGAGGGGGAGAGGGGAACTTGATCTGGTATTGGTTGGGAAAAAAATAACTGAAGCCCTGAGGGCCAGCAGAAAGAATGGAAACAGGCAACCTCAGGAGGTAGGAGGTTAGGGGGGACCCTCCAGAATGTTTTAGAGATCTTGGAGGTGAGAGACTCTCAGGACTCAAAGGCAGGGATCCTAGATGAAATGCCCTACAATAGGGAAAGGGAACAGGTAGAGCCTACTTGCAGCAGAAAAACAGGACATCAGGTGAGGGATGAGGTTCCTATCCCAAAGTTAAAACTCTGACCCATAATTGTTCCTGTCCGAAAGAACTGCAGGGATGGAAATGGAGAGGAGCTTGAGGAAAACAAGGTCCATCAACAGACCCGAAAGAAGTGGGATCCAGCTCAAGGGGAAGCCTGACAATATTACTGAGGCTATGGAGTGCTCACAAACGGGGATCTATCATGACCGCCCTCTGAAAGACCCAGCAAGCAACTGAAAGAGTCAGATGCAGATATTTGCACCCAAACAATGGACAGAGCTGCTGACCCCCATGGTTGAAATAGGGAAGGTTGAAAGAAGCTGAGGAGAAGGCAGACCCCCTGTAGGAGGACCAGCAGTCTCAATTAACCTGAACCCAAGCCAGAGATCTCGCAGACACTGGACCACCAAACAGGCAGCATACAACAGCTGATATGAGGCCCCCAATATATATACAGCAGAGGACTGCAGGGTCTGGGTTCAGTCAGAGATGGTGCACCTAACACTTAAGAGACTGGAGGCCCCAAGGAGTTTAGAGGTCTGGTGGGGTGGAGGTGGGGACATCGTCATGGAGACAGGGCGGGATGGAGGAGGTATGGTATGTGGATTAGTCAAAGGGTGGACTGGGAGGGGAAAAAAATCTGGAGTGTAAATAAATAAATAGATAAATGAAAGACTTAAATCCAGACATATAAACAAACTTTTTACGAAGGCAAGACTAATCATAAAAACCCAAAACAAACCAAAACAAAAACAAAAACGCACTAGGACACTTCCTTTGAAATGCTTCATCAGATATCTGGAGATGTCTCTAGACAGCACATAGAACCATGAAAGTCAGACAGACCAATGCCAATATCTAATATTTGTTATTGTTTCTCTTTTATTCTTTTTTCATTGGCCACAAAAGCAATATTAGGACTGCTTCCATCCAATCAAGGTGCTCACATCCAGCTTACAGAATTTTGTTTCCCTAGCTTCAGACATTTTTACTAGTTTCCATATGACTGAAATCAAGTTGTAACTGTTCATATGTAGTGACAGCTCATATACCAGTCTTTCTGGTCATTTGTGTAAAACTGCCAATTGCTTGCCAGCCATGGCCAACCTATTGGGTAAAAGCCCCTCCATTTTAGTTGAACTGTGACAATTCCCTTAACTACAGTAATCTACTTTTCAGACATGTGTTCGATCTCTGCTTTTTGCCTTCCCTGCCTAGTGGGCTCTAAGTAAAGCCCATTCAGCAATGATTCTCACCCATCAACTGACATTCCTTAACTGGGTACACACTGTTACCTCCTAAAAATGGCCAACTGTGGACAGCAAAGGAAACTATTTGATTTCACTCACCCTTTCTGCCCTATATGTACCTGAGTGGAGACGCCAACAGCAGTCTCTAATTCTTACAGTGACCTCCCATGTAATCCCTGGCCGAAATAATGCTAGTGATATTTGTCAATAATACATCCCTTGTCTGTTTATAGGTCATTCATATTGCACTTTACTTCTTTCTTCATGTGTCCTGTCCTGCCAGACGAGGGTCATTGTTTAATATGATGTTGAAAAGCTCAATGAACTCATATATGCATAATGATTCATTCATAACAGCAAGACTCAATCATACTTAGGGATCATTCAAATAGAGCTGCCAGCTGTGGCCAAGCTGTCCTTTCTATACACAAGAAAACATAAGAATATATATAACCATGTAATGTGTATTATGTGTATTATAGTGTATTATATGTAGACAAAAAATAATAACTCTTCTGTTCTGCTGCTGCGTCCTAGAAAACATTCAAGTGCTGACTTCAGATTTCTCAACTACATCCATTCTGCAAAGAAACCTCACTTGCTTCTCTACAGGAACCTCTCCACATTTTTTTTTCACGTGGTGAATTCATTTTGTCATGGGGTGAACACCTGTGTGACTATTTAAAAACCACAGTACCAGGTGTGTGCATCTGAGTGTCTCCTGCCTTTGTGTAATGTTCTCAGTGGTTTCTCAGCAGGCTGGGTCAGGAAAAAGCCTTCAAACTGAATATAGAGAAAGGTCTTAAAGGGGTTTAAAAATATACCTCTATTATAAGTGTATGCAATAAAAATGTTGCAGCCGAATTATACAAACAGGCTTTAACTTTAAAGCTCCTTGTGTATATGTAGGGTGTGAAAACTGTTGGCACCTTGGGGTACCCCACAGGAAGTTTATTACTGAAAAAAGAAGCTGGGTGTAGGAGATGGCAGATTATAATTTTTTTTAAACATGTATATAAAATAAGGTGTTTTACCTTTTACTTTGCTTCAGGTTCTCTGTTCCTCTTTTCCAGGAAATCGATGCTTTGGGGAAAGCATTTGGTTTGCATTCAATAGAAATATCACCACCAACTTGAACAACTGAAATTTTTTTAATGGGATTTTTGGAGAAATCTGGAGCTGAGGCTAAAACCAAAATCAAAAATTGAATTGTTAAATCACTTAACTAATGTTGAGTAAATTAAGTTTAAACCAATATATTGAATAAAGCTTAAGATTTGTGTTAAGAATTAGTTTCAATATGCTCAAGTTGTTTTAAGGCCAGTTTAAATACGCGTGCACGCGCGCACACACACACAAACACACATACACAAAACACATACATTTACACAACATATACATATACATAGATAAATACATATGTATATACATGAGTTACATCAGTGAAGCAAATCACATAAGTACTTTGTGACTCTGCACAAATTCAATGGAGGAAACTAATTGTGTAGTCTACAGAAGTAGATCATGTAAGTGAAATTTAAAACCTTTCCATTTGTCAGTCTTAGTTGTGTTCCTACCAAGTCGGATGTACAATACTGCAGCAAGCATAAACAAAAAGCCAGGGAAGCACCTATACCCTCCATAGTCCTCAAAGGTGGATGTGTGCATCTCATTTCAATTTCTAAAGTTTGAATGAACTTAGTTTTAACATAGGTCAGGCTGTCTGGATTCTTGGTTTTTCAGGAATTGCTTCTCTGTCTTCATTTGACCTGTGCAACTTTCTTTTGTGATCCCAGATTGAAAAGAGTATCCTCAATTAAGGTTTTCTTTGGCTTGCCTTGTGTTTGGATATCAACCGGTCAGTTTTTGACCGTATGAATAGCCACCTTTTACATTGAGCTATTTTCTCAGATAAAGCAAATTTCAGAAAAGGTAAGGATCACTCTCACTCTCATTTGAGTATTTTTTTAAACTTGGATCCTGGTATATAATAAACGTTCAGTGGGGTGGTAGCGGTTAAATGCCTGACATTCAAAAGCCTATATTTGTTCTCTATCTTTTGTCATCTTTCCTACCATTCTTCCTATCAATAATCAGCTCATAGGTAAAGATGCCAGGCTCATTTATTGAAGGAGACACCTTTGCTTGAATTTCATGAGGTGCCAATTCCTCTGTGTTCCAAACTTTCTACTGTAAGCCACTTGTAAAAACTTGTTCCAAGTTTTTCTCTGTTTTCATGGCAATGTGATAAGAATTCTAATAAATAAATGAAGGGAGTTTGCTATGGGAGCTTAAGAAATTATTCTTAATTACAGAGACAGGTGTGACATGATATCATTTCACTTTATTCCTGCCTTGAAAATGGACTTGACATCCACAGCTACAATAGGCCATATTGAACATACACATCTACACATCTTTCAGGAAAGGTTTGCAGTGTAAAGACCTAGCTAAAATGTCCTACTTGACATCCAGTGCACATCTTACAGAAGATAAAGTAGGTCACCATGTCTTAAGTCTCTATAAACTGTCCTTTGCCATTCTTATATCTGTGAGGTTGAAATTAGTTCTCATGCTTATATTTGTAGCTAAAAAGATTTTTATTGAATTCTATTTGGTTTGTACTCCAAGACCACCCACTAGAATCTAGTTAGCTGGCTAAATCTCTTTTAAATTGGAAATATCTAATGGATATTAATGCATTGCCAAATCAGAAGAATAACTAAAACATCTTATGGCTAAAATGTTTTGTGTAAAATGCTATATGAAATATTTCTCATTGTTTTAAAGGAAAGTAATTTCTAGTTCACAGGAAAATATCAGGTTCAGATCTTGTAAAAGTGATATTTCACAACTTTTTTGGGTACAAATGAATGACTCACCTAAAACTCTCAATTCTGCATTTGCATAAATTGTCTGATATTTGTTTTCTGCAGCACACTGGTAGATCCCAGAGTCTGACATGTTCAGCATGGTGATGATAAGAGTCCCATTTTCAATCTGAATTCTCTCCTAATAAAGGAATAGCCACACAAAAGGTGTTACATTAATATAAAAGGTGTTTCACTGTTAATGTAATTCTTTTGCACAAAGTATGTTAATAAACAACATTTGCGTTTATCACAAAGAGCTAAAATGTTTTGGCCCTTTAATTCAAGAACCTGAATATATACATATGTGATGTATTTGTGTGTGTGTGTGTGTGTGTGTGTGTGTGCGCGCGCGCGCGCGTGTGTGTGTGTGTGTGTTTGTAAAACAAATTTTTGACCAGAAGTATCCAAGTTAACTTATTTCCACATAAATTGACCTTCTATTTGAGGAATATATGGAATTGTCTGTTGTATGATATTCAAAATAATGTAGCATATTCCACCATTCTGGAATATGACCAATTCACAATGTGTTGCTTGAATTCTAAGTTAGAGAAGCAGCAGGTTTGGTCACCTCTAAGACACCCTGCCTCAGCAGCTATCATCTGTTACAAAGACCCATTGCAGGTAACAAAATACAATTCTGAGTGCACAGAGTAAAGTAGTTAATATTATGAATCTACCCTAAACTAAACATTTTGATCTATCTACTACCAATCTCTAAGTATAAGTGGCTTAAAGAAAACAAAGATAAAGAGAACATACTCAAAAGGCTTCCTGGAAGAAAGCTCCACAAAAACAAATACACACACACACACACAAATACATCGTTTTTAGCTTCCAAATAAAAGATTATTTTTTCGTGTGTGACTCTGTCTATGGCTACATGTGGCAAATAAAAGGCAACATTATCTGGAGCATTTTCTAGGGGAAAATTTTCCCATGAGATATATATAAGAGGAAACCTGTTTGCATTTTAAGTGTGTATTAAGCCTTATATCCTTTCTTATCAAGCAGGGACTTTCTACAATAAGTTCTTAAATAACTTTTTTACCAAGTTATTGTATTTCCTTTAGCAGTGCAGTGCTGTGAACGAAGATTCTGCATTCCTAGTAGACAGGTTAGTAAGCTACATATTCTACTCACTGTTCTGTAACCTTGGGAAATGTTTTCATTTCTCTAAATGCTTCTCATGTGGTTCCCACCCACAGGTTCTCTTCTGAAAACTAATTTTACCTTTAGTTGATGCTTCATTCTGTTGAACAAATGTCTTAGCCTCTCTGAGACACAGTCTCTCATCTATTTGAAGGAATGGTAACATCTATCTCTCGCCTACATTATCTTGAGGACAAAGCAATGTTCAGAAAGAAGCAGAATATGAAACCTGACTCAGTAGAACACATCAAATTTAGCGTTGAGGATGAAGCAATCTTTTTAATGTATTACTGTTTAGAATATGTTATTATTCTCCTTGAGGACTTTAAACTTTCTACAGTGTCTCTATTGGACACACCTCTAGTTCTTCATGCCATCTCCCTCTATATCCATCACAAACATCATCCCCTTCCACCTTCATGTCTTCTCTCTCTCTCTCTCTCTCTCTCTCTCTCTCTCTCTCTCTCTCTCTCTCTCTCTCTCTCTTGCACTCTCGCTCTTGCTCTTGCTCTCTCTCTCTAGCTCTCCTTTTCTTTTCTTTTCCCACTGAATTCAGTTAATGCTGCCTGAACATGTGCCAATGAACATATCTAAATGTGGGTGGATTCATCACTGTTAGTGTGACTATGTCTAAGTGTTCTATCCCAGCCCACTTTTCTTCCTTCTAGTTTCTTTAAGGATAAAAAAAAAATGAAATTTCCTTCCCTGGAGCACACTGAACACTCCATACACATGAGCTAATATTGAGAGTGACTTTTATTAACAAGGAGTTTCTAACATCCAGTTCCTTACTTCTGTGTTGAGACGTTCACCATTCTTTAGCCACGTGTACGAAGGATTTGGATTTCCACTAGCTTTGCATTCCCAAAACAAGCTGTCATAGATAGAAAGGTATGTATTTTGGATTTTCTGTTCCCATTCTGGGGGAGCTATTTGGAAAAAAAAAACAAACAGATCAAGGATATCATGTTAGCAACTCAATCAAGGTAATACAATGTGTTCCAAGTTCTTAGTGATTAGGAGATTAACTGAGCCCAGGTGAACTTCCCTTATATTATTTGAGGTATGGGGGGAGGGGGACTGCAGGAGCCTAATAGGGGCAACCATCACAATTATCAACCCATATTTGGCTCAAGCTAAAGGTTGCTGTCTGTCATTTGGCTGCACCTGTGCAACAACTTGTAAATTCTGAGTAAAGGTCAAAATACAGAAGACAGCTAAAGAATATTGCCATGCTAAATAACAGTACATATGTCAACTGAGAAGAAGAAACTAAGTCCTAACCCTTTGAGGGAAATTTTTCTTTAAATATACATGTTTAAAGCCTACAAAAAGTAAATGTATTTAAATTAGAAATAATTAAGCCCAATATCTTGACACACATTAATGGGAACCTCCACTCATTATTTGACAGTCCAATATTCTGTTGCCTCTTGAGAAGGAATGCAGTTTTTTGTGAGTTGTAGGAGAATGAAATATTTAACTTTAAACCTACAAATGGAATTAATTTTCTGATGTAAGAAAGTTCTTCCTATTGGCAAACATAAAGCAACTAGTATAATAGAGTTAGTTACCTTACAGTGATTCAGGAAAATAGTTAAATGGATTACATAAGTATCCTTTCCATTACAGGTACTTAGAATCGGCACAGTTACTGATCTCATCTCTCCTTTATTTAGTTCTGTCCTTGTATACTTGTAGAAGGCAGAGTACCTGTCTTTCCTTGGAATCTCTCGATAGGGCTAGCTAGATGTTTTACACTACTGCACTTTATTTAGGATCCCAGCACCCACATAATTACCTCATAAATGCCTATAACTTTTGCTGCTACAGGTTCTTATGACTCTGGATGTTTACGGTCATTCAAAAACCACTTCAAGATGGTATTTTAAGAAGCCAGAAGCCAAATTATGGTGAGTTCTTTTAGTGAGTACTAGTATAAATGAGAACATTCAGGATATGATTTTTCAGGTGGGACAGAAATACTGTCAATGAAAGAGGAGTTATTGACTCTCAACAACAAAGGATATCTTGTTTTAAATAAACTTCTAATGAATCTCCATGAGCTATATACCTAGGGAAAGCTAAGAGATGCAGGGAAGCATGTATTCCTTGGTTCCTACCTAAATACAGTGATAAACTAAATACAGTGATAAACTGCCTAATACAGTGATAAACTTCTGCACATCCTGTCAAAAGATGCAATGGTATTGAACAGGTTGTTGAAGAAGGAATACAAATGAAACTGGCTATGAAAATATACTTAATATGTACCTGATATTAGACTATTTCAGCCTAGTCTTGTGACATGTTATGCTGCACTCACTACACCAATCAGAAAAGGAAATGGGTTATGTGGAGTTGTAATACTATGTACCACAAAACCTGTGTGTCTGATTTCCAGACTTTGTTACTGTGATACATGCCCCCATTATGGCTCTGTAGGGAGCTGGTCACCAAATAGAAGGAATCATGTTAGCCCTGGGTGGTGAGACTTAGCCTATGATTATCTCTGGTGGAAATCAGTTCCATTTCCAATTTTAGAACATCCCTCCCGAGGCCTTGAGAAATAAATCATACCAAGGTTTATGAGAACTCCATGCACTGACAAAACTCAATCTTCTTTCTATGTGCTACTAATAAAATAATTTGTAAATGTTTATTAAAAATTGTCACAATACATGTTTGACCTGAGAAAAAATACTTTATAGAGTATAAGATTTGATATAAGTTTAAAGGATTTATTTTTATTTTAAATTATATTATATATATATGTATATATATATATATATATATATATATATGTATTTGCATATGTGTGTACATATGTGTGTTATGCATGCTTATGTGTCTATTTGTATGTCTGTATGTGGGAATGTGCATGTCCTGAAGAAGTCAGAGGATTCAACTCCCCATGGAGCTGTAGTGGCAGGTTTACTGCTGTGACATGACAGAAACAGGTTCTGGAAAGTGAAACAATTTCTTCAAGAACAGCAATACATGTTCTTAAATCTAAACTTTATCTTGAGCATACATACATAGTAAATACATACATGTTATTTTTAATGTAATAATTGCAACATTAAGACATATTCATTTACTTAATGTGTATATTAATTGTATTCTTAGCATTCTAATGAGAAAAGTCTTAAATTTTTGTGTATATAAGATATACACAAAAGAAATGATTTAAATATTTAGATTTACCATGTGAATTTGAGTGTTAGATATTTTCTCCTACTGCTAGCTGTAGAACCCTAACTAACTCCTATAAACACATTATAATTACTATAACTAAAGTGATACATTAAAGGTTGATTTTATGGGTAAAATGACAAAATATGGAAGTATAGGCAATGTCACCTTCCTGAGTTGTAACTTAAGCTTAGCAGTATTAAAAAAAAATAGAAAGTCTTGATTTCCTTTAGGTATTATTTCTTTCTTGATTTCCTTTAGGTATTATTTGACTGTGACATAAGACAACTCTTCATTTTGTGACATTTAAATTAATACATGACTGTGAAGGCTAGTGATTATCTAATCCATCAGGGTATTTTTTTTATCATTTTCATTCCAAAAGGATCATTCATAATCATTGAACAGCTGACTAGCTCTACTCAGATGGACTTGGGACCTTGTGTTTGAAAACTATGGTAGAGTAGAAAGAGTCCATATTTTGATGATTCTTAAAGATTTTGACCTTGAATTTGACTATCAGTACCCATGAGATCTTGCTCAACTTATCTGAAATCTCTAAACTATAACATCACTGAAAATTACTTATGCCTATGATTATTCTAAAAATTATGAATTTATATTAAAAATTCATATAACCTAACTCTTGATAAGTACATAGTTTTAGATAATTGTATTCTGATCCATCACTTAGTAACTGCTTTTTCTACTATATGGAAAAAAAGAAATATTTTTATTAAAACTGAGCCAACACTTGTAATATTTTTAGTATAGCAAATCTCTTTGTTTTTTCTTACAAACACATTGCCAAAGATGCCAACTGACAAAGACTCTCTGTCCTTTAAGAAGTGACACTATTGAAGAAAATAACAAGTTATTTTCCTTGGCAAGCATCAGTAAAATTTTAGAACAATAATAAAAGGGAAATTATAGTCTATTTATAGGAAGTAACTTTAACTTCAGGTGAAAATTGGAAGTTCTAAATAAAATGGAAAGTAATGTATCCAAAGGTACATATGTTCTCCTAACAGGATATCCCATCATGACTGTTGTGAGAAAATTATAATGAACTTTGAAATTATTTAAACATTATTTTATCAGTGATAGAATAAGGATATATAGAAAAAATATTTTGGCTGCAAACAATACTGTTTCCAGGAGCTCTATGTCTTAGAATCTCCAAATATTTTAATATTTCCTTTATATATTTTATAGGTTTAATATATTTTTAAAAAGAAATTTTGGTGCTGTAAAGATGGCTCAGCATATCAGAGCATTTGCTGCTCTTAGAGAAGAGCCATGATTGAGTTACAGCACCTGTATGACACCTTTTGCTAGTATTCTAGACACCATGCACAGGCAACTTGAATGAGGGTACTGCACAGAAAAACACACTTCCATATATAAAAATAATAGAAATATTCAAGTATGTTCTTATTTGGGTCTGGATGAAACAAGACCTAAGGATAATATTTGGGTAATGTATACATTTATTATATCACAAAGTATCTAGTTCAAATGATATTCTAGAAGCTATGGTAAAGGTGTATTATGAGGTAATGAACTGATTTTTCTATCACCTACATATGGGCGAACAAGTACTAATAAATAGAAGTAAATAATTCAAACCACCATTCAGTCAATTTTTCGATTTACTTTTGCATTTTGTTTATAAAAGCCTCTTCAGAATAGTAATTAAGATTGTCATAGGCTACTCCAGAATATTCTCTAGGAAAGGATTTGAATGTATAATGAATAATGTATAATGAATACCTTGTATGATAAACTTTAATGTTGTTAATATGAAATGACTAACATTCTCCAGTTAGATATAATAAGTAATGTCATGTATTATCTTCATGAGTGTGTGCAGATGTGTGCGCATGTGCATACATACACATGTGGAGTGAAGAGATAGATGCTGAGAGGGTGTATGTTCTACCTTAGTTTTTGAGACAGCAATTCTCTTTGAACTTGGAGTTTGCCTATTGAGTAGACTGGCAAGCTCTCCTCAGAGAGACTATGGTATATCCATCTTGTTAAATGGTTGATAGTGATTTGAATTCAGGTCTTAATACTTGTAAGCACTTTTGTCTACTAAGATACCAACTTCAAAAGTTATATTTTAAAGAAAATCATTTCTACCTATTAATTACTAAGCTAAGCATCCAACTGCAAATGGGCCTTCACAATTTCTCTCATGATACATGTCCATAGTATGTTAATGTCTTCTCCTATTGGCTTTCAAGCAGAGTAAGAACTCACACACATTCTGTAATTCTAGTTACTCACCATAGAAAATTAGTTGACCCTTTGCAAGGTTTCTTCCTCGAGGGTTACCTGCGATGCACTCATAGAAGCCTTCATCCTCTTGTTTGAACTTGGGGATTTCAAGGATAGCTTGGGATTTGCTGTACTTGACTTTCCCTGGCATCGGGCTTCCATCCAACCTTCTCCAACTAATATCAGGGACTGGACTAAACAGTTACATTTCATTAGAATAGACAATGGTTTTTGTTATGACATCTGGGTAAAATAAAAGAAACCTTGAAAGTCACTCTCAGGAAAAACAATCCAATCTATTATAGTGTGATTAGTTTTCAGATCACACAATCATTCACCACTCACTCATTCAGCCATCTATTTAAGATCTGCTTACTTGCTTTCGATTGATAAGGTATTGTGCTATGCTTAGAGACCATATTAGTAATAGAATACACATGCTATCGATCATCATGTTGCTTATAGATTAACAGAGAAACATAAGCGGAGTGTAAAATAAATACATTTGCAAATTGTAATAACTGAAAGAAAGGTAATAGGATGCAGAGACAGTAATGTGGTTTGATTAATGGTAATGTGTTGATCATGGAAAATTCCTTTCAGAATATAACATTTAAGACTAAGGCCAAATCTACATATATTTAGAGATTCTAATTTAAAATAATGTTTTAATCTCTTGGTAAATTAGCATTTTACACCAAAATATGTTGATGGGTGAGTTTGACTATTAAAACAAATCTGAATAAGTTTGGAACCCAAGGCTCCATGTCCTCTAAAGATTGTAACTTATAATGGATTTACATTATAGTTATGTCTTGTTAGAAAATATTTATAAATAGAGTTTTCTACTTATAGGAATTTAATATTTTAGTCTAACATGGATATATTTAAAATAAGGAAAAATACATGAAAGTAAATTATAAACAATAATCAATGAGTTAGAATTCCCTGGTAGAAGAGGCCATATCATCATATGTAGAATAAAATACAGTTCTACGAAAAGGCAAGAAGATTCACTTACACTCATGGTCTATAAAATGAAATTTCAGGTGTCAATGCCAGCATCCTTTCTCCATCTTTAAGCTATTGCTCATTCCCATATATATTTTTCAGATGACGTAGATATCTCTACTCTAGTTGTAGTTTAAATCTATATGGACAATGATATCATTAAGTCCTTTTGCAAAGCCCATTTATCAGTCATGTCAAAGACTGATGTTGGAGAACCATCCAATCATTAGCAGGATAGCTGACAGAAAAGGATCTGTAGAGTGTGAGCAGCAGACAAGTGAAGAAAATGAGTGACAGTTCCAGAGAAGTTTTGAAAATAGCCACTGACCTGCAGAAGTCTTAGGAATTCTTATTGGTTAAACTGTATGATATACAGTTACATATATTAAAGACAAACTACATGGTAGACTATTGTAGCCTTCCTTATAGTAGTCAGAAAACATTCCCCACATCAATGCTTGAGTGGTCTCTTTTCCACAAAATTAATGTACAGTTTTTGTTGGCACCTTTCAGCCTTGAAACAGGCTGGCTAAGGCAGACCTCACTGCCACTAAACACAGGGCCACCCGCCACCCAGGGTGGTACCTCATGACTTGCCAAGCCGGTTCGGTTCTATTGTATACACTTGCCACTGCTCTCCAAAGTGTAGCCACTGCGCTGAGAGGCTTTTGGCATATTCCAGAGGCAGCATCCTGAAGATCTGCCTACAGGCTCTCACCTGTATGCAGGCTCCAAGAATGGGGTGGTGTGGGATTGGGGATTGGCCTTCCCCTCTCTATATAAGCTCAGAACTTTATTAAACTTGGGAGCTTTGATCAGAATATTTTTGTCTTGGCCTTCTTTTCTTTCTCACCGTCTTCTCTCTTTCTGCCCCAGCTCGCCTTTCAGGAAGTACCCGGTTCGGGTGTGACTGCAGACGGTCGCACTCAAGTTTCCAGTAATAATTTGACTTTATTCAGAACTAAATATACAATTTGAGTTTCTATCCCTTTGAAATGTCATTTTCTACAGCTTTAGATTGATATTTTAGTAAATTGGCTTATTTCATACAACCATTACCCTCAGGTAACTGTCTTAATCACTGATTTTCTCAAGCTCTTAATGAATGAAAATGAAGTTCTGCAGAAAAATCTATTTAAATCTAAAGGTATTCCTCATGTCTGAAACATTTCAAACTATATGTGATAATTAACTGCTAATAGAAGGACATTGTCTATATGAGCATAGTAATGTTGTCTTTGGGTAGTTGTGGAACAAATGTCATTTATGTTCGTCTCTACTGACTTCTCCTTTCCACACTGATCATACACTTATAACCTGTATTAATTATAAGGAAATACTTATATTTAAAGAATATCACATTGTAGCCTGCACATCTACAGTCTCATAAAATGGGTCCTTATATACAGTGGGCCTACTGTGTGGTATCAAACATAATAAGCTCAACCAATCCCATCTATCCTGAATTTCCAAAGACAACTGAGTGATTACATTAGATTTTCACTGATAAGTGTTCTTTAAGGGTAGAAAAGAAGTATACTGTATAGATATAGCTTTCCAGTTTTGTTTAGTATAGCAAAATAATCAGCTTTCAGTCAGTGCTCCACAGCCATTCTTTCTAGTGTTTATGCTCCACAGATCCTCTGCATCACACCAGCCTATATAGCTATAGCACTTTCTTGTCAAGTGCTGAAAATAATGCGTTAGCCAACTATAACTGTACAGAAAGCTGGAAGAATCTAGATGCATCCATGTCCTCAAGAAGAGTTCTTAATCCATCTTTCACTGAAGTTCAAGTCTGAGGCTGCAGGATGACACTGGGTGTGACTTCATTTTCTCTAGACCTCACCTAGTAATCTAAAGCAGATGTAGAATTTTGCTTAAATCTGTATTGATTCTGTTCTTCTACCTTTTTTCTCTGCCTAGGTTTGTCCTGTTCTTATGGGTATTTCCCAAGAAGTCTTATTTTAGTTACTTTCAAAAAGGTATCCTTTTAAAGGAGACCTCCTGGAAGAGCAAAGAGTTAAAAATCTCCTTCCATTTTAACCATGTGCTACTTCAGTTAAAACACCAACAGCAAGGAATCCTTAAATGTGTCTCAGAATGGTGCTTCTAATATAGATGTTACATTCGCACAGAAATGGAAGTCTGTAAAATTAAGCAGAAATGACGTCAAAAGCAAGCAGTGGAACCCTAGTGCAAAACTATGCATCAGAAAATGTGTTTTCAGAACTAACTGTCCTACCGGACCAAAATTATACCAAACAAACGGGCAAAAGCAAGAAATATGCGATGAGACTGGGCAGAGTTAGAAAATTTTCTGGTTAAAAAAGAAAAGACAAATTCTTTTTTTCTTTTACTTGTCTTTGGGGGAAATAAATATCTCAAAATATCAAATAATGGAAAAGGTTTTACGGCTAATAGCGTAGTTTGTGCTTTGTTGTTAGTGTTGTTTTGTGTTTTTGAGTCAGGTTCTTCCTGGCTGACCTGGACCTTGTATAAACTCAGAGTTCTGCCTGGCTATGCCTCCTAGGATTTAGAATTTAAGGTGTAGGCCATTACATCTGGAATAGAAGATATTATTTCTTAATAACTGTAAATTCTGAGGATAAAACAATCAGAGATTTGAATTTCACATCTCCAGGGAATGTTAGTTCTTTAGTTATTTTAACTTTGAAAACATTGATTATGTTCTTTAAGTAACTCAGACCTGACTGAGCATGATGGCATATGCCGGGAACTCAGTTATTCGGGAGATTCTCGAAGGTGAATCAGGAGTTTAAAGCTACTTGGAATACAATCTGAGTTTAAGATAGCCTCAAATTCTTAAGTAGGTTTTGTCTCAAAAAATGTCAAAAAATATAATGAATATAAATATAAATAAAATGAAATGAAATAAAATAAAATAATAAAAGTCTATAGATGAAACTGCGTTGTTAGGTACTTTCCCAGTGAGTGGGAGGGCCCACCATTCAACTTCAACTAACTTACGTCATAATCCTCTTCTGTATTCATTAGATCCAAATTGAATAGGCATCTAAATGTACAAATTTAGGAGAGAGAATACCATTCAGATATTGCCATCATAGGCCGGTATACAGCATATGGGAACGAGAGCATGTCCATGAGAATTCCCCTTGAGACTAGGATTGCTTTTAGGAGCACTTTTGAAGAGAATATCTCCTTCCAGTGAAGTTGAAAATGTATGCTCCAATCCAAGGAGATGGAACTTTAAGTGTCTAGTCAACAACAGGCAAGTACATAGACAAATCTTTCATGAAAATCAATGCTAACACACAAGAAAAATATCAAATATTCTTCACACAATTTACAGATCAACATACAACAAGCATGTAAATAAACAAACCTACAAATTTTAAAAAGAAGAAAAAAATCCAAATTCTCTTTTCACGTGTGAGTTGGTTAGTACATTACCTTTTGGTCTTTGGCCCATTTGGGGTATTTTTATGCTACTCCTAATAGACTCTAAGAGTTCCATGAGACCTAGGTTCATTTAACATCAGTATGGTTAAATTATATGATATTATAAATTCTTGTGCACATTTATATTCTAGGTATTTTATAGTCTTGATAGCCAAATACTCAAAAATAAAAATTATTTATTTTTCAAATGTTCATTATAACAAAGCATTTGGCCAAGTATGCAGAAGATTTTACAGCTAGTAAGTAAATGTTTGGATTTTCAGACATTATGGTCCCTTATGGCAACAGTGATGTTACAGGATATAGAATCAGAAAGGAAATTCAAAATAATAATTATTGAAACAGTAACTTTGATGAAGTTTGATTTTATCTTATAAATTTTTCAAGAATCTTAATAAAATATTTTTATAGCAAAATGGAAATGTCAACATCAAAACCAGAATCATAAAAATTGAAACATATTAACAGTGATATTTAAAGTTTTAATATGGTATTTTTTTAAAAAAATGTACTATCCCATTCAAATAATAATGATCAGAGTACAGTTGTATGTTATTTATATGATATAGAGTAGAACATTTATATTACATTGAGTCACATTTGTGGTTTATTGAAAAGCAAGTTGTTTTGTGATTAACTGGATTCACTGAATGGGGTGAACAATTATATACAGTATTATTGTGAAATATCAAATACTGTGTGTTTTAAATTCAGTCTAAGCATAGTAAGCCATATATTTGAGCTATTCTTATACATTTAAATAATTGAATATTACATTTATCATGTCAAAAATAACAACTTTGTATTAGGTTTGTGTATTTGTGTGTATGTGTTTGTGTGTATGTGGGGGTGTGGGGGATGTTTAATGATCTGTATGATGAAACATTTGAAACTTATTAATTTATAAATTTTCCATTAACTGAGTATAGCATTTCACACCACAAATGAAATGGTTGCAGTGGTCTATATCCACCCCTCAAAGTACATTTCCTACCTCTCACCGCTTAATGAGCAAGCAATAACCCTGATTCTACTTGGTCATGTTCAAGCCTTGCTGACAAGTACACAGATTCAAGTGAAGGCATACTTTACTCTGGAGATTCTTTTTAAAATCGTTCTCAATGTCAAGAGACTATTGTTATAGATAGAAAAGTAATACAACACTGCTCATCGAAGGAAAAAAAAAACTCTGTGTTTAAAAAACTGGGAAATAAAAGTAATATTAATAATAATCATTAATTGAGTAATTACTATGTACCAGGCACTATGACAGGTGGCTTCCATATGTCATCTGAGTTAATTCCTCAGCTGGAAGCTTCTAACAATGCTAATTACCTGTTCAGAATGGTACTCACGTTTAGACAGATAATTTATACTAAATTATTACCTGCCAATTTTCCTTGACTTGAAGTTCCAGTGGAGGCTAATTAATTGTGATCCACCTTCTAATCCTTTTCAGTTGCCTCCCTTTCAATTACAAGCACAGATGACTCTTTCTTCTGTAGGTTCAGCCATTCCTTTAGATTCTACCTGGTTTGATTATGTTGATGATACTAGCCCTGCCATGTAGACTGGTGGCTCTGTTATTCAGTTCAAATTAGATTTCTCAAATATTTTGTTTCATTCTTACCTTTTATTTTATGCACAAGGGTGTGAGTATGTGAGTGTTGGGGTGCAGGTCATCATATGTGAGTGGAAGAAAGTAAATAGATCAAAAGGAGTGTTTTCTCTCAACACGTGGTTGCTGGGGATTGAATCCAGGTCACAGGCTTCATTGCAAAGGCCTTTATCTGCTGAGTTATTTCAATACCAATAAAATTATATGAATGATGTATTTGGCATATGGGTCAATAAGGGAAAATCTAGCACCTTAAAACATCAAAATAAGAATCCCAAATGTCTTATGTTCAAATGCAATAAAATATATGAAACAAAAATATCACACATAGTTTAGAACAACAATGGTTTCACAAACAATGAAATTAATTTAAAATATTTAAATTAAAAAAAATTAAACTCCCTGGGAATATCTTGGGGCTACAGAGAAATTTGACTGGTCCTCATAATGGAGATTAATGTTAAACTAGATTTGTAAGGAGTCAAGCTATTCATGCTGTTACTTATCACTCTGTCTACACTGATGAGTATTCTATCTGTATTCCTCTCTCAGTTATAAACCTCTCCCTGCTTCTTTCCACTTTATAAAGAATTCAATCTTCGGTGTAAATCTTAATAATAAAGAAAACCAGCCCAAAATGATTTTGTCTTCCAATGTTTGCATGTATCCTAGATAAGGACATTTTTCACCTTTTAGTTCACAATGAGCATTGTTAAAGCCTTTTCTTTCTATATTCCTATTTTATAAACCATTTGCCTATAATGTAAGTTCTAAGAGTTTTAAAGTACCACAGATATAAAAGCAAGCCTTTCCTTTCTCCCTTCTTTTTCTTCACTCTCTGTTCATGCTTCTTAAATAAGCAGTGCCAGAAACGAAGCCTTCCCATTCCATTCTCTCACATAGTTATGCTTTTTCAGAGTGAGCAGCCTATTAATTTTATCCAAAGATAGAGAATGCATTTGTTAACCATCTGGCCTAGTTTAACCTGAATTGCAAGTTAAATTAAAGCTTTCCACATGCTCGTGGGAACTATGCTTCAATTCAATACTTTTAACCCATAAATAGAATTTTCATTACTAGTGCTGTTTGAGAAAGCTTATATTTCTACTGAATTTCTTAAACTTAGTTATCCACAGCTTAAATCCAGGTCATCCCAAGTTTTCAACTAGAGACTCATACAGACAACCCAGATCCTAAAATGCTTGTGTTTGGGATTATTCTTAATTTAAACCTAATTTCAGAAAACTCCACCAATGACCATTTTCAATCAGACAGTAGAACAGCATGGCAAGATCTCTTCAGAATGCCTTTGTTAAAATTTAAAGCTGTTCAGCTAGCTGCTGTCATTTCCTGAACTTAAAATGTTCATTTAAAAAGGCCTGGAATGGAAACATCTCCTTTGGGGAGATAATGTCTCTAAATTTCTGATTTCCATAGAAAGCAATGCCATCATTGTGGAAAGATTTCTTGAGTCATTTAAATATTGTAATGATTGTGTTTACTCTTCAGTGGTTGCTTTGGTAAAATGTGTGTGTCCTGTAAATCCTAAGTTTCCATTCTCAAGGATTGGAGAGTTGAGTTCACCATGAGGGTGGAGCCCACATGAATGAGATTAGTGGTCTTTCACCAAGCAAGATCACATTTTGAATGACTATGAGAAGTTGGGTAGGCTTTCACCAAACACAGAATCTTCCAACTGCCTCATTCTTGGACACTCTATCCCTCATAAATTAGAGAAATACATTTCTAGATATTATGATCTATGTAGACTACTATTCTGTTATGGTAGTCTGAAGGAGGCAACATTAGGTTTCATCAGGAAGGAGATGTTACAGATGTACTATTAAGCCACAGTAGCTGAAATTTAAAATCCACAAATGGTTTGTTAATAGTAACAGTAGTTGAAGAATTTCACCTTCACTTGCAATGAAATAACATGTGAGAAATGTTTATGACTCTAGAGGAATGTCATGTTCACTTGCACACACATTCGGCTGAGATTCTAATTGGTAAATAAGAAGATTGAAAATAGAAAATAAATAGAAAATAACAATAAAACAATAGAAAATAACACCAAGAGTAGATTTTTAAATATAAAGTTTAAACAAAATAAAGCTAAAATAAACTAACTACCAAGATTATATTACTGACAGGGATTAAGAGAGGCCATTGTCTAGAGTCAATGATTTCATCACTGATCTTTTTTAAAAGGTTTATTTGTGTGTTTGTTTGCCTGTGTTTATTTATGTGTATGAGATGAAAGCAAGCATGCAAGCAAGCAAGAGGATGCCTATAAAATCAGAAGACAGTGTCTAATCTTATGCAAAAGGAATTACAGGTGGTTGTTAAACCACTGGATATGGTTGCAGGGAGCTTAACCCAAGTCCTATGCAAGAGATGCCAGTGTTTTAAGTACTAACATTGAACCATCATTTCAGCCTCTACCGAATTATATCTAAGGAAAGCCAGCATTATTTTACAAATAATTTATAAACAGCTCCATCATTTTAAAATGTGATGGAGCTAAAAATGATACCACATTTAGCACAAATATAATCTATGCATAATTTATGATTAACAATAGTTCTAAATTCATACCTCTGCTACTCTAGAGGAAGTAAAATATTGTCATGTTATTTAGGAAACCAGGAGCTTTGGTTCCCTCAATTTATTTTTTACCTTATCTCAATTAATTGATTATAAACCTTCATATAGAGAAGATGGCTATAAAATTGTATACTAATGTTTAAGTATTCTAACATTATAAGTAACATTTATTTAGTATATATTACCTGTCCTGTATTAGAAAACTCTAAAAAAAATACTTTGATAAACAAAACTAGTGCTGTCAACATTTGAAGACAGATGAATAGATAGTTGGACTGTATTCAAATTAGAAATAAAGTGGAACATCAAGTGTTCCATAGTCATTAAGTACTAAAACACCATGCCTCTATTTCTCCTGAAAATTCTATACAACAACAAAATGAAATCAAACCATGTCAGGAGTCATCATAGGACAAGCTAATAGCTAGCAGGTTATATTCCTCAGATGATTCTGCTTTGAATTAATAAATAGTCCATGACATATTTGCCTCCATAGGCAAGGCCCAAGAGAAAATCATTTTAGGAAAGATTTCTGCTATTAATATGTTTTTCTGTTATTATTAAACATATATAATAATCTCTATGTATCAACCCACCCTTTTGAGCAGATCTCTGCAGAATGACAAAGATATACTCCCTTGTAGTGATGCTATGTAGACAAATAGATGACTTCTTAATTTTTAAATCTGATACTATAAGAATTCCTAAAATTATGTAAGTATTTATTAAGCTCTTTTATAGTCAGACTACTAGTAGTTGCTTTCTGATATTCAAAACTGCAATGAGAACTTTGCCAGTCTCCTATTTAACACCAGTTAATTGCTTCTTAGGTAGAAACCAGACATTCTACTACTCGGAGCACGTTCCAAAAGACTGTAAAACAATTAACCAAAGGTCATAAAAAGGTAACTAACGATTTATTAGAGGCACTCGGATAGAAGACAGAACATTGACTGGGTTTATCTATACAAAAGTTCACTAATAACTCAGTTATGTTTTTTAACTTTCCATGACCCTGTGGAGCTGTGACAGGTGATAGATGTTTAGCCAGATAATTACTCCTAAAAACATGTGTGTATACATTTTTTTGTTGTAAACTTCGATTTTAATTCATGTGTCAACTTATGGTAAACTTTTTACCATGTGCTCATGTATTCTGGAAGATGAATAAGTGCTGACAACAAAGAGAAGAGATTATATATATATATATATATATATATATATATATATATATATATATGTATATATATGTATATATATGTTTGAATTGGGGTGAGGAGAACATTTTACATAGAACACTTTTTAGTCAGACTTGAACAGAACTTTTTAGACAGAACCAAATGCAAGAACTTAGATGTAAAAGCATAACATTGGGAGAACAGGCTTTGGAAGTGAGATCATTATTGTTACGTCAGAGCAGGAGAAGAGAACAAGCTTAGAAGGAGAATGCATAATGGAATAATGTAGAAACTATAGGTCACATAAAAACAAGAGAGCAATATGAAGAATTTTGAGGGGAAAAGAAAAAAAAAAGAAGAAGAAGAAGAAACTACAGGGAGAGCATAAGGAGCAGGTAGGCTTCTCCTTTCCATGGGACAAAACAGGTTTTTTTTTCTTAATAACAGTCCAAACTTAGTCTTATTTAAAGGAATAAGACTATCTTCTTACAAATTTGGGTTTATTTAATTTAGCAATAAAAGGGTAGAATCTTTGTATTACTCTATGCAATAAAGATTGGAGCTCAATTTTTCATCCAGAATGAGTGAGTTCTTTCTGCACTGGTGCTTGCTCTTTTGCTCCATATGCATATGTAAGTGTGTGTGTGTGTGTGTGTGTGTGTGTGTGTGTGTGTGTGTGTGTGTGTGTGTGTAAGAATGTAATTATAAGAATGCAGGCAAGCTGAGCCCAAATGGTTTAAATAAAAATGCATGTGTGAATCTATATATGAATTTATGTGAGGTTGTGCATATTTGCATATGTAAAAGTTTTGTTTTTTCCTTCTGCTAGCTTTATTCTCCTCTCCTGGTTCAATAGAAGTTTATTGCTCCAAACTTCCCCCTAACCTGACAAGCAAGAGGCATCTGGACAAAAGGAGAAAGGCTTTAGAAATTAATCCTTTACTTGATCTCCTGCTGTTTTAGGAAGAGATGCTAAATCCCAGAGGAACACAGAAGGCATGTCTGTTACAGTAGCAAAGTAACTTAGACTTAGATAAGTAAACTTATTATTACACAGCATCCCTAAATATCTTGTAAGACAAAAGTCTTACCGGATTATCTTGTAAGACCAAAGTCTCACTCCTCACTGATGCTTTTCTTCCTCTATCACCTCAAGGAGAACCTACAAGAAAGAAGACCCTGCCAAAGGCTGACCCCTGTCAAAACCATATTGAGGAGAACGATGTACTATTAGTGGTGTGTTCTTTACTTAATGTGTTTCACAATCAATAGACAGAACCCTATTTGTACAAAGTCCTGAAGGGAAGTGTTTGTTTAGCTTTAGACACAGTAATTTTAAATTTAAGTAAGATTTAGTAATGAGCTTCATGACTGTTTTTTTGTGGGGGTATTTTTTTTTAACTTATTTTATTAGATATTTTCTTCATTTACATTTCAAATGCTATCCCAAAAGTTCCCTATACCCTCCCCAACCCTGCTCCACTGCCCACCCACTCCCACTTCTTGGCCCTGGTGTTCCCCTGTATGGGGCATATAAAGTTTGCAAGATCAAGGGCCATCTCTTCCCAATGATGACTGACTAGGCCATCTTCTGCTATATATGCAGCTAGAGACTTGAGCTCTGCAGGTACTGATTAGTTCATATTGTTGTTTCACCTATAGGGTTGAAGACTCCTTCAGTTCCTTGGTTAATTTCTCTAGCTTCTCCATTGGGGTCTCTGTGTTCTATCCTATAGATGACTGTGGGCATCCACTTCTATATTTGCCAGGCATTGGCGTAGCCTCACAGACATAGCTATATCAGTGCCCTTTCAGCAAGATCTTGCTGGCATATGCAATAGTGTCTGCATTTGGTGGCTGATTATGGGATGGACCCCCGGGTNGGGCAGTCTCTGGATGGTCCATCCTTTCGTCTTAGCTCTAAACTTTGTCTCTGCCACTTCTTTCATGGTATTTTATTCCCTATTTTAGGAGGAATGAAGTATCCACGTGTTGGTCTTCCTTTTCTTGATTTTCTTGTGTTTTGGAGATTGTATCTTGGATATTCTAGGTTTCTGGGCTAATATTCACTGATCAGTGAGTGCATATCAAGTGAGTTCTTTTGTGATTGGGTTACCTCACTCAGGATGATATCCTCCAGATACATCCATTTGCCTGATAATTTCATAAGGAACAAAACAAAGTAACTTATGCTTTTCTTTCAGATAACTTCCAAAATAGATGTGGAATTTTTATCTCTGGCATGTTTCAATTACTTCAGTGGAAGAACAACAGGAATTTTGAGAGTGGCAGCCGTAACGCAGCATGAAAAGAATGGAGACTTACTTCCAGAAGTATATATATTCTTCTTGGATGATTTTTATAGCCTTTAAGTTAGCTTAAGTTTTGAAATAGTACTGTAAAAAGTCCAATTTATGCCTTTTGAAAAAAAAAAGGAAAGGCATATTTGAAGTCAGATTGAGAACATGTCTTTAAAATAAAAAGAGGTTCTTCATAGAATTGGCCTGTGGTCTTTGAGTGATTTCCCTACAATTATTGTCGAGGACAATTTGACAAGATATTTCTGGAAATATAGTCTTTTATGTTTCTTTTATCAGTAACTAAAATCTAATAATAGAGAATGTTAACATGTATGTGATCAAAATATAGCCACAAGAATAGTAGGTGTACGACTGTCCACAATGGTAAAACTGGAAACAACACAATAGAAACTGACATATTCTACAGCTTAAGTGTGGCTAAGGACCACTATAGGAGCACCCCACTGTCACAAATGAATACATTGAGTTTTTGCAATAACTACAAAAATAAGGCTCATGAGGAATTTTGTTTTGTTTTAAGTCAGAATTAGCCAAACCCTTCTTTTCTTCAGGGGGTTTACACTGACATCTCATTTTAGAGTTGAAAACCTTCTCTAACAAATAACTACATTATAACATATTATAGGCTCATTCCTTTCCCAGTGTGTTTTTGTTCTAGAACATAAATGAAAGTGACTATCCTCAGACATCCTGGCTTTGGGCCTTAGTCTATTCTCTGGTTAAAGCTTTTCCTTCCTGTTTTCATTGGATGATTGTTGTATAGGTCATGTGGATTAGTTAGTTATTTGTTGCTATGATAAATATCCAAGAGAATTAGTTTTTAGGTGAAAAGATTTCTTTTTTTCTGAGTTTCTTGCTTTAGTTTATGAGTTTAAGGTGAGGCAGAACATTGTAGCAGTAAGAATATGTGGCAGAGGTTCCTCACCTTAGAGCCCATCTGATATAAGGAAGTGTAAAAAGGTCCAAGACAAAGATAGACACACATTCAGAAACATATTTCCTACAACCAGGTCCATTCATTTGCGATTTTATCATTCCCCCCAAATTGTATGACCTATATAGGAATTGTATAATCCAGCAGTCAAGCCCTTAGTAAACACCTTTAGTCTCAGAAGACAGAGGTCAGAAGATCTTTGAGTTCAAGGACAGTCTGGAATAGAACAAGTTTCACATAAAGAAAAGGTTAAGTCTTGTGGTGGGACATGCCTTTAATCCAAGCACTCAAGAGAGGGAGGAATGCAGATCAATGAGTTCAGTCAGTCAGTTGAGTTCAGTTGAATTTGAAGGAGTTCAGTTCAGTGAAGTGAGTACAGTGTATTGGACTTGTATTGGATGTGAGTTCATACAGTTCAGTGAAGATCAGCCGAGGCAGTTGAAGCCAGATAATAAGGCAACAGAAATGCTAGAATTAGTTTGAGGCTGAGCTGAACAATTCAGTCAGAAGCTGAGATAATCCAATTTGATTCAGTCAGCTTGGGGAAGAGTTTGAGCAAGAGCAGTGGAATTGAACCATGTAGTTAGAATTCATTAAGAGCTAGAAAGGAGCATGTGTCTTTATTACAAGTTGGACCATCTTCTGGATATATGCCCAGGAGCGGTATTCCTGGGTCCTCAGGTAGTACTATGACCAATTTTCTGAGGAATCACCAAACTGATTTCTAGAGTGGTTTTACTCGCTTACAATCTCACCAGCAATGGAGGAGTGTTCCTCTTTCTCCACAGCCTTGCCAGCACCTGCTGTTACCTGAAATTTTGATCTTAGCCATTCTGACTGGTATGAGGTGGAATCTCAGGGTTGTTTTGATTTACATTTTCCTGATGACTAAGGATGTTGAACATTTCTTTAGGTGCTTCTCAGCCATTTGGTATTCCTCAGTTGAGAATTTTTATTATCTCTGTACCCCATTTTTAATAGGGTTATTTGGTTCTCTGGAGTATAACTTCTTGAGTTCTTTGTATATATTAGATACTAGGCCTCTATTGGATGTAGGGTAGATAAAGATCTTTCCCCAATGTTTTGGTTGCTGTTTGTCTTATTGACAGTGTCCTTTCCTTACAGAAGCTTTGAACTTTTATGAGGTCCTGAGGGGCCGTGGGTGTATGGGGGAAAGAGTTGAGTGGGAGAGAACCTGCATCCTGCCAGAGTTCCAGTGTTCTGGGCAGTCAGATGCGGGAGGACTGTACATGCTGTCCACGCAGCCCCGAGTGGGCGTCTGGCTGTGTTACACCACTGACCCCACATGGCAGGTGGTGGACAAGGGGAAGCCTCAGGTATCAGGTTCTCAGCCTCCAGCTTTCCATTCTGAATATGGTAGAGGAGCTGAGAACAGAATAGGGGCCCCAGGGTGGCACTCACACAGCACCCCCCTCCCCAGGGATGAAAGCAGGAGAGGGTAGGGGGAGAGGGGGTGTTGGTGAGAGTCCTTGGTCAGGTCCAAGGCTGTAGCACAGGATAACCTTCTGGCAGGAGGTTAGATACTACTTTTTAGGAGAAAGCCCATCCCATCATTCAAGTAAGGAGGGCCTTGATGATCAGAGACAGTCTACAGTTTTAGAGATTTATTGTAGAAATGCAGGGAAAAAGGAGAGAGGGTAGAAAGAGAGAGGCGGACCATGACCACATAGAGAGAAGGGGAAAGGGAGAGAGAAAAGGAGGACTAGACAGTAAGAAAGGTGAGAGCTTAATGGAGTGAGGAGGGGCCACACAGCCCCTCTTACAGTGGGCTGGGCTATCAGGCTGTTGCCAGGTAACTGTGGGAAGGAGCATACCTGGCTATAGTCAGGTAACTGTGGGGGTGGAGTCTAGCCAGAATGCCCGATGCTTGGGACATTGTGTGACTGAGTCACAGAATTATGGACAGGCATAACAAGGTTCGCCTTTCTGTCCCTTGTAGATTTCTCTATTGGGTCACCGGAGCAAGCCCCATTCAACCCAAATAGGCTGCCTATCACAGTCCCATAAGGTCCCATTTGTCAATTCTTGATCTTACAACATAAGCTATTGGTGTTCTATTCAGGAAATTTTCCCTTGTGCCCATGTGCTTCAGGCTCTTTCCCACTTTCTTTTCTATTAGTTTCAGTGTATCTGGTTTTATGTGGAGGTCCTTGATCCACTTGGACTTGAGCTTTGTACAAGGAGATAAGAATGGATTGATTTGAATTCTTGTACATGCTATCCACCAGTTGATCCAGCAAAAAATGTTGAAAAAGCTGTCTTTTTTCAACTGGATGGTTTTAGCTCCTTTGTCAAAGATCAAGTAACCATAAGTGTGTGGATTCATTTTAGGGTCTTCAGTTCTATTCCATTGATCTACCTGCTCATCACTGTACCAATACCATGCAGTTCTTATCACAATTGCTCTGTAGTAGAGATTGAGGTCAGGGATGGTGGTTCCACCAGAGGTTTTTATTTTTATTTTTGAGAATAGTTTTCATTATCCTAGGTATTTTGTTATTCCAGATGAATTTGTAAATTGCTCTTTCTAAAGTGAAGGATTGAGTTGGAATTTTGATGGGGATTGCATTGAATCTGTAGATTGCTTTCAGCAAGATAGCCATTTTTACTATATTGATTCTGCCAATCCATGAGCATGGGCGATCTTTACATCTTCTGAGATCTTCTTTGATTTCTTTCTTCAGAGACTTGAAGTTCTTATCATACAGATCATTCACCTGCTTAGTTAGAGTCACATCAAGGTATTTTATATTATTTGTGACTATTGTGAAGGGTAATGTTTCCCTCATTTTCTTCTCAGCCTGTGTATTCTTTGTGTAGAGAAATGTCACCGATTTGTTTGAGTTAATTTTATATCCAGCTATTTTGCTATAGTTGTTTACCTGGTTTAGGAGTTCTCTGGTGAAATTTTTGGGGTCATTTAAGTATACTATTATATCATCTGCAAATAGTGATAGTGTTGACTTCTTCCTTTCCAATTTGTATCCCTTTGATCTCCTTTTGTTATTTAATTGCTCTGGCTAGGACTTCAAGTACTATATTGAATAGGTAGTGAGAGAGTGGGCAACCATGTCTTGTCCCTGATTTTAGTGGGATTGATTCAATTTTCTCTCCATTTAGTTTGATTTTGGCAACTGGCAGCCTTATTTATAATAGCCAGAAGCTGGAAAGAACCCAGGTGTCCCTCAACATAGGAGTGGATACAGAAAATGTGGTAGATTTACCCAATGGAGTACTACTCAGCTATTAAAAACAATTAATTTATGAAATACTTAGGCAAATGGATGGAACTTGAAAATACTATCCTGAGTGAGATAACCCAATTATAAAAGAACACACATCATATGCACTCACTGTTAAGTGAGTATTAGCCCAGAAGCTTGGAATATCCAAGATACAATTCACAAAAACACATGAAACTCAAGAAGAAGGAAGACCAAAATGTGGATAGTTCAATCTTTCTTAGAAGGGGAAACAAAATACCCATGGAAGGAGTTTCAGAGACAAAGTGTGAGCATAGACTGAAGGAATGACAATCCAGAGACTGCTGCACCTTGGGATACATCCCAAATACAAACACCAAACCCAGACACTATTGTGGATGCCAACAAGTGCTTGCTGACAAGAGCCTGATATATCTGTCTCCTGAGAGGTTCTGCCAGAGCCTGACAAATACAGAAGTAGATGCTCACAGTTATCCATTGGATAGAGCATAAAGTCCCCAATGAAAGATCTAGAGAAAGGACCCAAGGAGCTGACTGGGTTTGCAACAATATGAACTAACCTATACTACCATAGCTCCCAGGGACTAAAGCACCAACCAAAGAGAACACATGGAGTGACTCATGGCTCCAGTTGGATATGTAGCAGAGGATGGCCTACTCAGACATCAGTGGGAGGAGAGGCCCTTGATTCTGTGAAGGTTCTATGCCCCAGTATAGGGGAATGCCAGAGCCAGGAAATGGGAGTGGGTGGGTTAGTGAGCAGGTGGAAGAGGGAGGGGATAGGGGGTTTTCGGAGAAACCAGGAAAGGGGATAACATTTGAAATGTAAATAAAGAAAATTTCTAATAAAAAACAAATTAAAAAAAAAAAGAGCTAGAAAGAATGAGCTTACTCAGCAGTCAACCTCAGAGATGACAATTACTTCAGGAGATTAAAAGTTACTTTTAAAATGATTAATAATGAAGCCATTAGTAGATTAAACCATTGATTAGATCTAGTCATCCATGTAAAAGCCCTAGCAGACTATCCTAAGGCTTAGCATGTCTCAGTGTTCTGGAGCACATGACTGTAAATGCAACATTCAAGAGAGTAAGAATCTAAGATAAATAGGAAGTTCCAATGTAGCATCTGTCACTTGATATAATCCTTGTCCCAAAGAAGAAGGAAGGAAAGCAAGGAAGGATGGAAGGATGGAAGGAAGAAAGGGAGGAAGGAAATAAGGAAGGAAGGAAACAAGGAAGGAAGCATGGGAAGAAAGAAGGAAGGATGGAAGCAAGGGAAGAAGGCAGGCAGGAAGGAAGGTTTCTCTGTTATAGTCTACACTTTAGAAAACAAACTACAAAATTTATAGTGGATATTTAAAACTGTATTTTGTACTTAAATATTTCATTTTCCTTAATAAGCACACCAATAGCTGTAAAGACTATTTTCTAAATAAGTTAAAATAATAGTAATAATGACTAGTGATAAAGTAATTATAATAAAATAATATACTACAAATGGATGAAAGTGTACTATAGTGATTCAACTGGAAATATTTTCAATAAAATCTAGGACATAACCAAAGAAATAAGCTAAGTGAAAAGCATGGCTTTTTAAAGTAATCAGTAAGGAAAAGCAATGAGAGAAGATTTAGAATAAATACTAGAACTGGGATGTTCATTGACAGTGAAAACATATAATTGAGATAGGCACATTTCTTTAAATGTAGAAAATATCAAAATTCTCTCAAAAAGACTGGACAAAAACAGGAATCATAACAATGAAAAATGGACAAACTAAATATCAGTCTTTATCCAGAGAAAGCATCATACTTAGACTGTCTCACTGGTGAAATTACAAGAAACGGAGGCATAAATAATCACATTTTTTCTATATCTTTGATAAAATAGAAACAAAGTAATTACAAATGTATTTTATGAAACAAGGACTACCAATTTTTTATTTAAATATGATCATATTGTTTTATTCGTTTTTTATTCTTCTCTCATATATTACATTACAACCAGAGTTTCTCCTCCCCCCACTCCTTAGTTCCTTTTCCATACATCACTTCTTCCCCAGGTCCACTCCTTCTCCATTTCTCTTCAGAAAAAAACAGGACATTAATGTATATCAACATGCCATAACACATTACAATCAGACTAGGCACATAATCTCATATCAAGATTGAGGGCAACTGTTAGAGCAAAATGGTCTTAGTCTCCAATATTCCTTTTTCCCTCCTACCCCTGAATTCACCCTCTCTTTCTTTATCTATCTCTCTCTCAAACAAAAACAAAACAGAAAAATTAAAATCAAAACTAAGAAGGAACCAAAAAATTGTAATATACACGAGCAAAGCAACATAAAACAAAAAACAACAAAATAATATATAGTATATTTGCTTTTGAGTAACTACTCTGGAACATAGCACCTAACTTGGCATGTAGTTGAAAAACCTAATGAAACTCCATTGTAGAAAACTGATCAAGATTTTTCCCCAGATATTATTGACTGAATGTGTGAAAATCTGGTTTCTATCAAGTAAAAATATCCAATATAATCATATCAGTTGGTACATACAAAATGTGTGTAGAAAAATTTCACGACACACATAATAAAAATAATCTAATAAATCAAATTACTATGAGAATCTCTTGTTTTTACATTTATAGGTAATAGCATGATACTTTCCTGTCATAACTCATAGCCAGCATTGTAGTAGATAGCCAAGCTCATTTAAGAATATAATTGTACTGGCTAATTTTGTGTCAACTTGACACAGCTGGAGTTATCACAGAGAAAGGAGCTTTAGTTGAGGAAATGCCTACATGAGATCCAGCTGTAAGGTATTTTCTCAATTAGTGATCAAGGTGGAAAGGCCCCTTGTGGGTGGTGCCATCTCTGGGCTGGTAGTCTTGGTTCTATAAGAGAGCAGGCTGA
>NC_034591.1:121095184-121161732 GCF_900095145.1 Mus pahari | reverse complement strand
AACAGCAGTATGGAAATGTAAGCCAAATAAACCCTTTCCTCCCCAACTTGCTTCTTGGTCATGATGTTTGTGCAGGAATAGAAACCCTGACTAAGACAATAATAATATAATATTATATTACTGTAGTTTTAATTTAATAATATGTATATGTAAATAGGATTTTACATATACTATATAGAAGCAATAAATTTATTATTGCTTATATATTACAAAATTTTCAAAGAATAAGCCTAAACAATCTAGAGCTAAAAAGGAATTTCATAAATTTTACAAAATGTAAGAATAAAATAATGAAGACCACTACTTTCTTTAAATTACCAATGCTTTACTAAATGTAAACTTTACTAAAATGTAAACAAACTATGAGTATATATTATTTTAGGACAAAAGAACAAACACATATAAATACACACACACACACACACACACACACACACACACATATATATACACACACACAAACACACACACACACACATATATATATATATATATATATATGTACACATTCATATATTAATGCACACTTATATGCATATACACACATATATATGAAGGCAGAAATCAACATTCAGAGAAATAATTAGAGAAGTTCTAATTAAATGGAGAAAATTCTGTACATATTTATTGGAACATTAATATTTTTCATATGTGAGTTTTTTCAAGGTGATCAGGAGTTTTACAACTATCAAATTTTGTGGAAATAAAAAGATCCCAAAGTTTTTACAGAAATTATAAAAAACAAAATGAATAACCATTAGATTATCAAAATAAGGATATTTGGAGTAACCTAGAATACTGAAATTTTCTGACAGAGTATTAATCACAGACATAATGGCCAGATCATGCCATTAGAAGAAGTAAAGTAAGAGAAGGTGGCAGAGAAGGAAGTGGACGAAAAGGAGAAGGGTAGGGGTTGAGGAGGAAAAGGATGAGAAACAGAAAAATGGAAAAGTTATAATTTCAGGAGAAAAATACTTGTTTCACATATCTCTGCCAAGAAGTGAAAGTTATGCAGTGTAGAATTCATCAGCTTTCAACAGATGCCAGAATAATTTGATGCTCATAGGTAATAAATGAAGGTTTTCACAAAATTTAATGCAAAACAAATCATAAAGGAGTTTAAAGCACAAACATTAAAATATCTAGAAGAAGGCAAACTTTGCAAATCTATGTAATCTTGACTGTGTTGAAGAGATTTCACATTTAACCAAAAGCATGATCCTCTAAAAAAATAAACAAACATCCAAAAGATCCAAATAACAATAACAACTAGGAAAAAAATCCAAATTCTCCACTATGCAGAAATATAGAGTTCAAGGAAAGACACTGTTAAGACAATATCTTTTCTCCAGAAAATTGAAAATGTGTTTTTTCAAGAAAATAATTTCCTGTATCTTGTCAGAACACTACAGATTAAAGCTGGATATCAACAACAGAAACAATAAAACATACAAACCCATGGAAACTGAATGAATCTCTACTGAATAAAAAAAATGGGCCAAGACAGAAATGAAAAAATACTTTCTAGAATTCAATGAAAATGAATAGACAAGATACCCAAACTCATGAGGCACAATAAAAACACTAAGAGGAAAGTTCATAGCACCAAATGCCTACATATTAAGACAAAAATCAAAACCCCCAAATAATTGGAGAGATGGTATACTAGCACAACTGAAAGCTCTAGAGCAAAAAGAAGTCATCACACTCCATGAGGAGTAGATGAGAAGAAAACAGTATGAAGAATCAATTTAAAAAGGAAAGAACTTGTTCTTCGAGACAAATCAACAATAGAGACATGTCTTTATCCAAACTAACAGGTATAGAAAGAAGAATATCCTACTTAGCAAAATCAGAAATGAAAAGGGAGGCTTGGCAATGGTAGCCTAAACAATTAATCCAAGAACTTAGGAGACAGAGGCAAGGAGATCTCCAAGTTCTAGCCCAGGCCACCATGGCCTATAAAGTAAGTTTCAGCACAGACAAAATAAGAGAACAAAATTCTAAAAGGTAAAAGGGGGGAATTTGACAACAAAATCCAGAGAGTAAAAGAACATACTTTAAAAGCCCGTATACAACAAAATTGATAGAAGAGTTACTGTTAATACTCCTCCTCAAATTATCTCACAAGATACGAACAGGAACAGTGCCCAAGTTCATTTTATGAGTCAACAGTTATCCTGATATTCAAAAAATATAAAGACTAAATAAAGAGAGTTACAGGCCAATTCTCCTTATGAACAGTGATGCAAAAATAGTCAATAAAATCCAAGAGTACATCAAAAGACCATATGCTTCACCTCAGATATGAAGGGATGGCTCAATATACCAAAATCAGTAGATGTAATGCACTATATAAAGAAACTGAAAAAAAAAGTGCAGCCACATGATCATATCATGAGTTTCAGAAAAGGCCTTTGACGAAATCCAAAACACCTTCATGATAAAATTCCTGGAAAGATTATAGATAGAAGGGTCATATCTAAAGCACAATAAAAGAAATTTACAGAAAGCCTAGAGCCAAAATCAAATTAAATGGAGAGAAACTGAAAGTGATTCTACTAAAACCAGGAGGGGCAAGGTTATACACCCTTTCAATATCTATGCAATATAGCTCTCCAAATAGAAGCTAGAAAAATAAGACAACCTAAGGAGACCAAAAGGATATAAAATGGAAAGGAAGAAGTCACAGTAACTTTATTTGCAGATGACATAATCATATAAATAAGTGACCCTAAAAATTCCTCCAATGAATATCTACAGTTGATAAACACTTTCAGCAAAGCAGCTGGATACAAAATTAACTCACACACAAAGATAAACCAGTCATTCTCCTATATACAAAAGAAAAATAAACTGAGAATGAAATCAGGGAAGCAGCACCTTTCACAAAAGCCTTGAGTAATATAAAACACCTTGAGGTAACTCTGAGCAAGCAAATAAAACGCCTGACAAATATGTTAAATCTATCAAATCTTTGAAGAAACTAATTGAAGAAAACATGAGAACATAGATGCTCATGGATTGATCGTATTAGCATAGTAAAAATGACCTTCCTTCTAATAGTAATCTGCAGTTTCAATGCAATCCCCATCAAAGTTCCAATACAATTCTTACAGACCTTGAAAGAATAATTTTGAACTGCCTAGGGATAAACAAATCAAAACAGCTAAAAATAACTTCAACAATAAAAGAATTGCTGGAGGTCTCACCATTCTTGAGTTCTACAGACCTATAGTAATACAAATGGAATGTTATCAGCATAAAAGCAGACAAGTAGATTAATGAAACTGAATTGAAGTCTCACAGAGAATTCTTTTGTTTTTACTTTTTATTTATTTTAAGAAATATTTTAAAAGTTGCATCTATCTTTCTTTTTTAACTTATTTTTTAGATATTTTCTTCATTTATATTTCAAATGCTATCCAGAATGTCCCCTATACCCAACCCCACCCTGCTCCCCTGCCCACCCACTTCTACTTCTTGGCCCTGGCGTTGTATGGGGCATATAAAGTTTGCAAGACCAAGGGGCCTCTCTTTCCAATGATGGCTGACTAGGCCATCTTCTGCTATATATGCTGCTAGAGACATGAGCTCTGGGGATACTGATTAGTTCATATTGTTGTTTCACCTATAGGGTTGCAGACCCCTTCAGAGAATTCTATATATGTAAGGACACCCGATTTTTGATAAAGAAGCCTGAAATATACACTGGAAAAATTACAGCAATTTCAATAAGTAGTGCTGATCAAACTGGATCTCCTTATGTAGAATAATGTAAGTAGATCCATACTAATCACCCTGCACAAAACCTAAATCCAATTGCAACAAAGACCTGAACATGAGACCTGGTACATTAAACCCAATAGAATATAAAGTGAAGAATAGCTTTGAGTGCATTTGTATTAGTCAGGCTTCTCTAGAATTACAGAACTGATGGGTAGTGTCTATATAGTAAGGGACTTGGTTGATGACGTACAGTCTGTAGTCCAACTTCCCAACAATGATCATCAGCAGCTGTGAGTGGAAGTCCCAGTATCTAGCAGTTGTTCAATCCCACAAGGCAAGCAGGGAAAGAAGAGAGTGTCTTCCTTCTTCCAATGTTTTTATGTATATCCTTCTGTCCAGCAGAAATTGTGGCCCAGATTGTAGGTAGGAACTGGAACCAAGCCTGGAACTGGAACTTGCTTTATCCCAGGGTATTGCTATGACCAGCCATTGTCTCTCTAAATTGACAGTGGTACACCAAAGCTGATGCCAATATCCTTAGAACTCATTGAACATGGAGAAGTAAGGTCAGGTCAAGAAGTAAACATCGATCCTTCCCTCCTATCTTCTAGTCTCTTTCATGCAGAAGATACTCAGCAGGCTATCAAAATAGAAAATTAAACACCAACATAGCCTTAAGACCTTTGATCTGTCCTGCCTGTAAATATGCTAGGACACAGGACTTGTGAGAGTAGCCAACCAGTGCCTGATTTGACTTAAGGCCCACTCCAAGAGAATAAGCCTAGGTCCAGCTTGGGTAACCAAGAACCAGAAACTAGCTAGCCCAGAGACCTAGGGTGAAATCAAACACTATTAATCTAGAAAAACTTGTAACAATAAAATGACTCTACTGATATTCTGCTATACTCATAGATCAGCACCTTATCCAGTCATTGTCAGAGAGGCTTCCTCCTGCAGCAGATGGGAACAGATACAGGGACCTACAGCCATATATTATGTAGGGAGAGAGTCTAAGTGGAGTTTTCCATCAAATTCCTCCCCTCAGAATTCAGCGAGTGCCTTTGGAAGAGCAGACAGAGTATTTGTAGGGGCAGAGAGCACGGAGGACAACAGGAGAATGGAGACCTCTGAATCAACAAAGCAACACACAGATACGCTAACAGAGACTGAATCAGAAAGTGCAGGGCCTACACGGGTCTTCATCAGGTCCTCTGAATATATATTCTAGTTATTAGTTTAGTATTTTTATGGTAGTCCTGACTACGAGACCAAGTGGGTGGTGACTCTTGTGCCTATTCTTAGGGTTCATTTCCTGTTGTGTTTCCATGTCTATCTTTGTTATGATAGTTTCTGCTTCATCTTATATTTTGTGATAATTTGTGGTTATTTCTTATATCACTAACCTTTTCTAATAAGAGATGGAAATGGAAGGGATCTAGAGGCAGAGGAGATGGGAAGGCACTGGGAGGAACAAAAGGAGGAGAAACTATAATCAGGATATATTATATGAAATAGAATATTTTTAAACAAAAAGAGAAAGAAAAACAAAATAAAATAGGTGTAAAATATGAGTCTGACAAACACTTATATGTGTGTTACACAAACAACTCTTAAAATATCAATAAGAGAATAAGTAACATGATTTTAAAATATGGAGCTCCATACTTAGCTTGGTCTCCATAGGAAAACCACAAAGAAAGTTGGGTGGTTTGAGCTGTAGACATTAGGATATTTACATGACTGGTGCAAACAATGACCACAGGAAAAATACACCCACTGGCAAGACAGTCCTGTGAACAACACTAGAGATGAATAAATTATGTACAAATATATCTCAGGGAATACAAAAAAAATCTGAGTAGATGTCTTATCAAGAAAGATAGCAAATCAGAATATTAAAATGTTTTATGATTAGGTATCTAAAAAATTTTAAGAACAAGAAAAATGACTACATACCTTTTAAGATGAGTACAATATTTTTAATTGGGTCACACTTATTACTGAAAATTTTTCAAAATGAAAGAATACTTGTAGTATGAAACTTCACCAATAAGCAAATGAATAACAGCAGAGCAAAGCAGGGAATCATGGTATGGCAAGCAGAGCAATAAAAACACATATTGAAATTTGTATAATGCAGACACTTATACACAAAATGGGTAGGTAATTAATACAAAGTTTCAAAAGCCATCTAGAAATAGCTAGGGCTAGCAGGTGGCCTCCTAGAGGGGGCTTACCTTTCTGCAAGAACTAAGATGGGTGAGCTCTGAGAAGCAAGGTCCCAAAGAGACTTTACATCAGGATTGATTCTTACAACTAATATGCCTTTGGGCTATAAAAATCACATAGCTTAACAATTCCCAAACATTAACCCACCCTATTGAGCAGTTTGCCTGTAGATCAACATGAAGATCAGGTCCCATGAATTCATGCTGTTTAGATGAATAATGATTTTTAGAGTTCCTGGTTTGATTCAAATAACCTTAGGAAGAATCTTTAAAGTGATGATTTTAGTTGTTTGCTAATGTGGTAAAGTTAAAATCTAGAATAGAATGTGAACACTTGTCAAAATAGTTCATAAAGGGTGAATAATAAGAACATTGTCATTCTTTCATATTACACTATATGGAGATATAAGCTACTGATAAATTTGAGTTTAAGGAAAAGCATTCAGTTCCAAATATAAAGCCACAAGTGTGCAATGTGATAAAACAAGGCCATGTAAAACTGTTGCTTTTATTTTCAATTTTTATTAGATATTTATTTCATTTACATTTCAAATGCTATCCCCAAAGTCCCCTACACTCTCCCCCCCTGTTCCCCTACCCACCCACTCCCCCTTCTTGGCCCTGGTGTTCCCCTGTACTGGGGCATATAAAGTTTGCAAGACCAAGAGACTACTCAGCTATTAAAAACAATGAATTTATGAAATTCCTCGGCAAATGGATGGATCTGGAGGGTATCATCCTGAGCGAGGTAACCCAATCACAAAAGAACTAACATGATATTCACTCCCTGATAAGTGGAAATTAGCCCAGAAACCTAGGATACCCAAGATACAATTTGTAAAACACATGAAACTCAAGAAGAAAAAAGACCAAAACTGTTACTTTGAACTTACACTGAACATATAAAATGAAGCACTACTTTGAGATATCAACATCCTCTTATAACTTCCATTTTGTGTAACAGTTTATTTATGAGGTAATTTTCTAAGAGCATTTATCTATTAAAAAAATCAGAGAAAAGAAATGCAGATGATGGATTGGCCTAGGGAACTCTGCCCCATCTATCTATCCATCCATCTATCTATCCAAATGTATATATCTGGTAGGTATATGGTTATGTATATAAGCATGTATATACACCTGTGAAGTTGGTTGAGACAGATGGGTGGGCCTGACCAGAATGAGGGTATATGAATATATATGTGAATGTGCATACTTGATTTTCATTCTTTTACTTTACTTCCTCTCTGGTTCACAAAGAGTTAACCAGCTTTGCCAATGAAAGACTTCTGGGTGCCTGGCCAGAGAAGGAAGTGCTAGCAATAAATATTTTATCAAATTCCATAAGGTGATAATTTGCCAGAAACCATAGGCATATGGACCCAGAATAAGGAAGAATCAAGGAGAACAAATATTAATACAAAGAAACCTAACATTCTCAAAACCAACTTGCCTCCACTGGCACTCCACTTCTTTAGTAGCCCCCTAGAGAGGACCCAACCCTGGTAAACTCCCATCAAAGAATTATGCTAATATACATATCTTTACTCTGTCACTTGAAAAGAACTAGCATCAGATAGTAAATCCAATATCATTTCCAACCTAAGAGATCATAAATTTTTGAGATGATTAGGTCGAAGTCTTGGAAAGAAACATAGAAGTTGAGCCTGAAATATCTTGTGATAACACAAAATCAGGAAGTAATTAAAACATTCAACAGGATGGGGATAGAGGGGTCACTCAGCAGTTAAGAGTTCTTCCTGCTGTTCCAGGAAGCCTGAGCAGAATTTCCACACCATATTACATCTGGTAACACAAACACCAGCACATCTGACATCCTCCTCTTACCTTTTCAGGCATCTGCAGAAATTACAGAAGTTAGCACAGGTGTACATATTCCCACACAAACATATGCATGCATATATACAATTAAAAATATGAAGAGAAGCTTTGAAAAAGATGAGGAATAGGAGCTAGGAAAGGAAGTCCCAATACTGAAAACTGAAACAACTTGAGCACAGTAGTATTTAAAAACCACAGTGTAAAATTACAATTGCAAATAGAAAATAATTGTTTATAAGTTTATACAGGTATACCTAAATTACTGAAAATTAATAAATGAAACAATATCAAATGTCTCAGACTGAATTCTAAATAAATTATGTAGATTTAATATGTTATAGAAGATAAAACAAACCTTCACAGTCAAGAGCTATAAACCACACAATTAACCTTGCTGAAAAACATCAGTATGAAAAGAGACCAAAACTGTCATTTTACAATAGAGATACCTAATAAAAATGACTGTACTTGGTAATGAAGGCCAGCTTCAGCATTTACCAATCATGGCATTTTGGGATGAAACTGGCACTTTTCCTCCGTGTTCTTCCTTCTCAAAAGTTGTAAACATAGTCTAATTAGCATGCTCTTCCAATGGAGAGGTAGGTAAAAGTAATCACTCCTTAAACAGTGAAGATTATCCAAAACAAAGAAGAGTCTGAGCTTCTGATTTAGCCCAGAAAACATGAAGAGTGCTAAGACTCTTAAAAACAAAGACCAAGACAAGTTCATAGACATGCACAAGTTAATAACAACACATCAATATTGGTTATGTATTTGTCAAAAGCACACCCACAACAACATAAGTAATTAATGGGAAATGGAGTAGTGGAGATTCACATGAAATTACTCGGCAGTAAATGCTCAATTTTTGTATTCTAATACTACTTATTAAAAGTTGTTATCTCGTTGTTCAGGAGTTATGATTTAGCTGTTAAGTGTGCTTGCTGCTCTGGTCAAGGTCCCAGGTTCAGTTTTCAATAGTCACATCATGGCTCATAACCATGTGTAACTTCAATACTCCAATTTCAAGTTGAGCAAAATCTTCTTTTGGGCTTTGAAGGCACCAGGCACACGTGGTACACAAGAATGTCCTCTTGACTGACCCACTAACTAATAAAAGACTTATAAATGGAATGAGATAGTCACTGTTATATGATTGCTGTGCTAATGAGAATCAGTGTTCAATTTGTCAAATGAGTGGATGAGGGAATAGCAATCTCTGTTTAGGAAGATTAAACACGAATATTTCAAGTGATGAACTCATAATTCACCAATAATTCTGAGAAACTGTGTCAACACTGAAGCACAGTACAGCCCATTTCTCTTCCCTAATGATGACCTGAACTGCTTCCTTAGCCAAAGTAGCTATGTAGTTCCCAGGCTTTAAAACAAATAAAAAGTAGAATAGAAAAGCAAACAAACAACTATCTTTACTTATTATTTCTACTATGGACTAGTAAATTCAGCAAGTAAATTAATAGAACCTCTGAGCTTGTAACAATTCTACTGTATCTGTCAATCAATGAATCAATTTTCTTCACTTGGAAGAAAACTGACCATCTTCAGCCACCCCATAGATGGGTAAGTTATGGAAAAATGCAGATATCACTTAGTTCTATGTCCATTCTACTCAGGACACCATTAACTTCCAACCACAGAAAAAAAACCACTAATAAATCTCCCATTTCCTAAGTTATTATTGTTACTTAGCACTAGAGCACTTATCTAATATCCTCAAATCCCTGGGTTTAAACTCAGCACTAGGAAAAAATGTCTTCTAGATTATTGATAACTAAGTAATTGTGTATTTAAGTGTTTGTGAGTAGTTGGTGTTGTCATTCTCAATGCAAGCCTTGAAGATTTGTCTATCCTCAGGTTTTTGTACGCGGTCAACAGAAATGAGTATTCTGTAAGGTTGGTAATTTTTACTGTCAACACAATGTTACCCTGTAATCCAAAACAAAGATCAAGAACCTCAGATTAGGACTTAATTATACATTCTTACAAAAATGGGACATACCATGACTATGAATATATTCTGTTCTCTACTAATTTAACTCAATAAGAGGGTAAAGGGAAAGAAGTCAACATTGGAAATTATAAAGATAGCTGGTCAAATAAGACAGAAAGACAACTGTGAACAACCTTTCAAAATTCATAGTCTCTAATTTTACTTCATGCTATGGTAAAACAGGGTGTGGTGGTCCATGCCTCTTATCTCAAAGTTATTGAGTTATGGGTATCTCAGGTTCAAGGCCAGCTTGATCAAAACAACAAAACTGTGTCTCATTAGTTGGACAATAGGCAGACAGATGACAAACTATTGATAAATAGGTGGTAGGTAGATTAGATAGATTATACGTGGAAGAATGGAGCTATGTATAGAAATCTGATAACTAGTTCGATATGTAGATGCACAAATAATGAAAATACTGTCATCGGACTGACCCAAAAGTCTTAAGACAAAATAATGTAGAATGATATTCATATATATAAGAAAAAGAACTAACAGTAAGGAAACCTCTCTTCTCAGATCTGGAAATTTTTTAAAACCAAACATCCTTACGTTAAAATTTCACATTTATTGTGTGACATTAATACCTGAGATTGAATATCATGTTTTTCTTTTTTCGTTAGATATTTTTTTCATTTACATTTCAAATGCTATACCCAAATCTCCCTATACCTGTCCCCTACTGTGGTCCCCAACCCACCTACTCCTGCTTCCTGGCCATGGCATTCCCCTGTACTGGGGCACATGATCTTCACAAGACCAAGGGCCTTGTCATAAACTAGAAAAAAATTAAGTAACATAGACACTAATGGATAAAGGCAATTCTTTCTGTGATGGTTTCAAAATGCATAGAAACATTTAGTACTACTAATAATTTTATTTACATTACAGAGCACTAAAGACAAAGTTACTAAATGAACTTTTAAAATACAGACAAATATGTTTTATTTTTGCTCTGTGTATCAAAGAAGAAAAGAGTTCTATGGTGCATCAATTTACTATCTGGAGATATCTTAGTGGACTAAGAGAAAATTTTTCTTGCAAGAGTGCATACATCAGTTGGTCATACACTACACTTGCAGAGCATCTATGCAACTGAAGTTTCTCAGGATATTTCACAATACAATTAATTTACAGCTTAGGCAATTAAGAGTCTGTCATGTTAAACAACTGAGAAGAAGCTGAGAGCTGAAAGCTGAGATCGTGTTCCCTTTCAAAACCCAACACAGAAAGTAAGATACGTGTCTCCAAGTCATAGCAATGACCATTTAGACAGTATCTTCCTAATTATTAGGTATTTCACCTTGAGGTTGGAGATGATTTTATTTGTAACTGAATGTCTCAGCTATTCTTCCGTAGACATGTGTATCTATGCATCATAGCTACTTGACTGCAACAGCATTCTAGGTTGGATGTAATGATCTGAACTATGTTTTCAGAATGCTTCCCAGTCATCTCTTGAGAAGAATTATTATTATTTTTTTTTTTTGAAAAGAGATCAGTGTGGTCTAATCTCTCCTGCCTGTGAGTGATTATTTTGAAAATACTATTTATTCTTGTTAAAACATAGTTCACCTTTTGAAAGAGTGTCATTGGATGATTGTTGTTTTACCATGTAACATAAGATGATTATTGTTGCAGTTAGTAGTAATCAATATCTAATATATATGGTGAATAATTTCATATTTCTATTCTTCAAGATTTTTGTTGACAATTTGCTTTCATTGACTGTGAATGTGCTGTAGTTGAAAAAGTGCTGACAAAGCATTCAAAAAAAGACTTGACTTAATCATTAGGACTATAAATATTTGCCATGGTGGCCTGCACCTGTAGACCCAGAATGTAAAAGATGGAGGCACAGGGAGCAAGAGTCTGAGGTTAGCTTAGGCTACAGTGAGAGCCTACCTACCCCTGCACACACAAAGTCCAATTTGCTGCTTAGTAAAAGGTTTATGGAAGAGGGGGATTGATACAAAGGATAGACCTACACTTGAAAAAGGCTATGAAAATGAGTGTTGAAGTCAAACTTGCCAAGGCATAGTTGTAAATCTCAGACCATCAGCTAATAGGAGGTATTTCAGGATATGTCTCTGAACTGGACTATATTTACTTTCAAAACTATCAAAAATAATCTGATTTCTACCCGTGAAATGACAATTAAGACTTGACTTATCACCATGTTGGAAACAAATTATTTAGTGAAGTATGAAGGAAAAACCTCAATTTATAAGTTTAAGTCTTAGCATCAAAAATATCCAAGAGAGATATTTTGCCCTCATAACTTTCAAATATACTTTGACTGTACCATGTATATTATCTCTAGGCAAACATGGAAAAGTTTTGTTTGGTCATTTCTACATGTTTTTAAAAAGGGTATTTGTGTGTGTGTGTGTGTGTGTGTGTGTGTGTGTGTGTGTGTGTGTGTATGAGTTGATGTTCACCACATGCATGCAGGTGACCATGGAGACCAGAGAGTGTCACATCTCCTAGATACGGAGTTACAAATAGTTATGAGTCAACTGACGTATGTACAAGAAAGATGCCTCTATAAGAGCAGCATTGACTGAGCCATCACAGTATCCACAAATGTCCATATTTCTCTGAAGATTTCAAAGATTTTCTAAAACAGTTTCAGAGTTTCCTCTGCATTAGTTCATATACAATTTTCTTTCTATAACCCAAGGATTCTTTGCCACAATATCACAATATCCCAGACTTCTTACAAACTGGTATACATCTTATTTTTCTTCTTACTATTTGAATGTGATCATGATTTGGTCTTCCCATCAGTCTCTGAGACACTTCACCTCCTTCTTCTAATCTGTTCAGGAAGCTTCAATAGTGATTTTATTTAATTTACTGAGTTTTAGCCTTTTCTTCTTCATTTAAGTGTCCTTGCTGAGTTCCACACTCAGGAGTCTGAGTTATTGCCCTCCTCAGAAGACCTCGTTTCTCATTACAAAATGACACATTCTGAACACTTCGTTTGGGATTTCAACTATTTTCTTTAATTTGGACATGGTCATAAAAGAGTTTGGAGTTTGAAAGGGGTAGAGTGCCTTTCTGTTCAGCCGTTACTTACACAGAGATAATTCCTATTACAGTACTTAGAGTATGATAGACTTTATTTTTTATTTCTTGATTTTTTTTAAATTAGGTATTGTCTTTATTTACATTTCTTTCTGTTTCATATTTCAGCTTTGTAATTTAGGTTTAGTTGATGTTCCTTTAAATTTTATGGGGTACTGGAGAGATGGCTCAGTGGCTAACAGCACTGACTTCTCTTCAAGAAGTTCTGAGTTCAATTCCCAGAAAGCATACTGTGGCTCACACCATCTGTAATGGGATCCAATGCCCTCTTCTGGTGTGTCTGAAGAGACTAACAGTGTACTCATATAAAGTAAATAAATATTTAAAACAACTTTAATGGGAGTATTCTAATTAGGTGCCCTTGCATTTTATCACTTACAAGAGAGAGTAATAACAAAAATAACAACAAAATTCTACCAAATATTTTAATGTGAAAAGTAGGAAACAAGAACTCAATCTTTAATAAGGCTAAAAACAATAAAGTAACTAAGATATTTAAAGTTGAAAGAAGAATCTGAAAATTATGATTGCTGAAATTAATAAGAAATAATCTAGGAAAGCAAAGTTACAAAGAGAGGTGAAATGAATGAGTCGTGTTTGTTTTTGTCTTGATAAATGATTTTATTAACTTCACTCCAGTCTTTGACCATTCTTCCAGCCATTACTTACACAGAGATAATTCCTATTATAGTACTTAGAGTATGATAGACTTTATTTTTTATTTCTTGATTTTTTAAATTAGATATTGTCTTTATTTACATTTCAAATGCTATCCCGAAAGTTCCCTATACCCTCCTCCTGCCCTGCTCCCCACCCTCCCACTCCCACTTCTCGACCCTGGCCTTCCCCTGTACTGGGGCATATAAAGTTTGCAAGACCTAGGGGCCTCTCTTCCCAATGATGGCTGACTTGGCCATCTTCTGCTACATATGCAGCTAGAGACACGAGCTCTGGGGTTACTGGTTTGTTCATATTGTTCCATCTCTAGGGTTGCAGACCCCTTCAGCTCCTTGGGTACTTTCTCTAGCTCCTCCACTGGGGGCCCTGTGTTCCATCCTGTAGATGACTGTGAGTATCCACTTCTGTATTTGCCATGCACTGGCATAGCCTCGCATGAGACAGCAATATCAGGGTCCTTTCAGCAAAATCTTGCTGGAATATGCACTAGTGTCTGGGTTTGGTGACTGGACCATCCAGAGACTACCCTACCCAGGGCTCCATCCCATAATCAGCCACCAAACCCAGACACTATTTCTTGTTTTGAATAATTGTAATATTCTATCTTGCCTTTTATCCCTTCAAACTCTCCTGTACAATCCTTCACCTCTTCTTGTTCTCTTTTAAATTCATTAGTTTTTGTTATAAACATATACATTCATATTTCTAAATATAACTTGGCCAGTCTACATGATGTTATTTTTATGTATGTTTTTCTCAGGACAGACAATTTTATATTAGAGAACCAGTTGGTATGATTTTCTCTGGAGAAAACTATTTGGTTTAAGAATTAATAGACAATGTGTGATGAATTTGTATGAGCAGATTTCTTATATGTATAAGTGTACAGAAGTGCCAAAAATTTACAGACTATTGTGATCTGACTAATATGGGTATTGAGAACTGGACTCAGGTCCTGTGGAAAAGCAACAAATTCTCTTTACCAATAAACCACCTCTCTAGTCCCAGAATCCCTAGATTTATTTAAAGAGGTGAAAAATTATAATATTAAGCCATAATAAAGTAAATGTAGAAAAAATAAGGACAATTTTGAAATGACTGTTATTTCTTCCTTCTGTGGACAAAGGGATAAAAACATTCAGTCTCCATGCATGTCCTTTGTTTTTATGATGTGGAGAATTTCCTTCAAGTCAAAACCTGTTAGTGACCAGAAAAGGCTGTTTATAGATTGAACTAGATACTGGTTCCCCTTACAGTGTGATAGAGTGGTTGCTCATCAATGTTTTTTTGTTTAAGTTTTGGTTGGCTTTTTTTTTAATTTATATTTTTGTTTGTATGTTTGCTTTGTTTCTGTTTTTCTTCTTTTCTTTCTCTCTCTGTTTCTCTCTTCCTTCCTTCTTTCTTTCTTTCTTTCTTTCTTTCTTTCTTTCTTTCTTTCTTTCTTTCTTTCATTCTTTCTTTCAGCATACTGGTGTATCAAAACAAGGAACACATGAGCAATCCTTAAACTTTGCCTGATAGCTTGAGCCCATAAACCCCAAGATAGGTCCTCTAGTATAAAAGGCATTCCTTCTGTGCAACTGTGGCTTAGAACATTTTAAGCAGTCTTAGTTTTCTGCCCACTGTATTTGGCTCTGGGATTACAAATACAAGGAACGAATAAATCTTCTTTAGATTAGTGGAGGATATAATCTGACCCATTCTGTGTCTTGGGCACACAGTTCTCTATCTTAGCACCCTAAATCAGCTTCACTCACAACTGGCTTCTTTCCTTCTACTAGAGTTGGGGTTGCAGGTTGGCTACTTGTTTCATCAGTGTAAAAGGAGAAGGATTTGAGGTGTTTTTTTTTTTTCTTTGTTGTTGTTGTTCGTTTGTTTGTTTGTTTTTTACTTTTATATTTTTTATTGGATACTTTTTTAAAATTTACATTTCAAATGTTATCCCCTTTGCCGGTTTCCCTCCCTCCTGGAAACATCCTATCACATCCTCACTTCCCCTACTTCTATCAGGGTGTTCTTTCACCCACCCACTCCCACCTCCCTGCCCTTGATTCTTCATAGGACCAAGGACCTCTCCTTACATTGATGCATGACAAGGCCATCCTCTGCTACATATACAGCTGAAGCCATGTGTACTCCTTTGTTGATGGTTTAGTCCCTGGGAGTACTGGGGGGGTCTGGTTGGTTGATATTGTTGTTCTTCCTATGGGGTTGCAAAGCACTTCAACTCCTTCAGTCCTTTCTCTGACCCCTCTATTGGAGACCCTGCACTCAGTCCAATGGTTGGCTGCAATCTTCTGCCTCTGTATTTGTAAGGCGCTGGCAGGACCTCTCAGGAGACAAACATATCAGACTCCTTTCAGCATGCACGCCTTGGTGTCCACAATAGTGTCTGTGTTTGGTAACTATATATGGGATGAATCCCCAGGTGGGACAGTTTCTGGTTGGCCTTTTCTTCAGTCTGTGCTTAACACTTTATCTCCATATTTGCTCCTGTGATTATTTTGTTCTCTTTCTAAGAAGGACCAAAGCACCCACACTTTGGTCTTCTTTCTTATTTAGCTTCATGTGGTCTGTGAATTGTATTGTGATATTTGGAGCTTTGGAGCTAATATCCACTTGTCAGTGAGTGCACACCATGTGTGTTCTTTTGCGATTGGATTACCTCACTCAGAATAATATATTCTAGTTCTATGCATTTGCCTAAGAATTTCATTATATTTTAATGGCTGAGTAGATGATTGTATACTTAAGTGAATCCAAGGATGCCACCAGAGATATCCTAAAGCTAGTAAACAACTTCAGCAAAGTGTTTGGATATAAAATTAACTCAAACAAATCATTAGCCTTCCTCTACTCAAAGGATAAACAGGCNTAGAAAGAAATTAGGGAAATGATACCATTTACAATCGTCACAAATAATATTACATACCTTGGTATAACTCTAAGCAAGCAAGTGAAAGATCTGTATGACAAGAACTTCAAGAAAGAAATCGAAAAAGATTGCAGAAAATGAAAAGATCTCCCATGCTCATGGATTGGCAGGATTAATATAGTAAAAATGGCTGTCTTACTGAAAGCAATCTACAGATTTAATGTAATCCTTATCAAAATTCCAAATCCAATATAATTGATAGAGTTAGAAAGAGCAATTTGCAAATTCATTTGGAATAACAAAAAGCCCAAGATAGCGAAAAATATTCTCAACAATAAAAGAACTTCAGGGGGAAGTGCCATCTCTGACCTCAATCTGTATTACAGAGCAATAGTGATAAAAAACTGAGTGATATTGGTACAGAGATAGGCAGTAAGATGATCAATGGAATACAAATGAAGACAGAAATGAACCCACACACATATGGTCACTTAATCTTTTACAATGGAGCTAAAACCATCCAGTGGAAAAAAAGACAGCATTTTTAACAAATGGTGCAGGCTCAACTGGCAGTTATCATGTAGAAGAATGCGAATTGATTCATTCTTATCTCCTTGTACAAAGCTCAAGTCGAAGTGGATCAAGGAACTCCACATAAAGATTCACTGAAACTTATAGAGGAAAAAGTGGGGAAGAGCCTTGAACACATGGTCACAGGGGAAAAAATCCTGAAAAGAACACCCGTGGCTTATGCCAAATGGGCCCTCATAAAATTGCAAAGCTTATGTAAGACAAAGGTCACTGTCAATAGGACAAAAAGGCAACCAACAGATTGGGAAAAGATCTTTACCAATCTTAAATCCAATAGAGAGCTAATATCTAATGTATACAAAAAACTCAAGAAGTTAGACTACAGAGAACCAAAAAAACCCTATTAAAATTGGTTTCAGAGCTAAAAAGAATTTTAAACTGACGAATATCGAGTGCCTGAGAAGCACCTAAAAAATGTTCCAACATCCTTAGTCATCAGGGAAATGAAAATCAAAAACAACCATGAGATTCTACCTCACACTAGTCAGAATGGCTAAAATAAAAAATTCAGGTAATAGTAGATGCTGGGGAGGATGTGGAGAAAAAGGAACACTCCTCCATTGCTGGTGAGTTTGCAAGCTGGTACAACCACTCTGGAAATCAGTTTGGTGGTTCTTCAGAAAATTGGACATACTGGAGGATCCAGCAATACCAGTTCTAAGCATATACCCAGAATATGCTTCAACTTGTAATAAGGACACATGCTCCACTATGTTCATAGCAGCCTTATTTATAATAGCCAGTAGCTTGAAAGAACCCAGATGTCCTTCAACAGAAGAATGGATACAGAAAATGAGGTTTTAAAATATAAAATTCTTCATTCTTACCTTTCCTGGCCAATAAGATTTGATTTGTAAAATATCTTTTGAGATGATTTATCTTCAGCAAAGGGATAATGATTTTAACTACACTGCTGTCTGTTCTTTTTATAGGATGACATCTCTTATTTAACCTGTTTCTTGCTGAATTACAGTTTATGAACATGTGGTATTCTACAAGCTTTCTTTCTGTTTTGCTAACAGCTCTACTTGGGTAGGGTTGAGAATTCTCCCAATGCCTTATCATGTCCTCTATTTCTCTGTAATAGGGTTTATTGTATCATAGCTCTATAATACAAGTCTGCTTTGGTTCATGGTCACTCTCCCCTGACTTTGCATTTTATTTGAACTAGTATGTCTGACTTTGTTTTCAGATTCATAAGAACATATAATTCTGCTACATTTCTTTAATTTTCCCTCTTCCTTTCTATGTAGTTACACATAGAAGTCATAATATGAAAACACAAGAAACAAAAGCAGACTCAATGAAATAAACTCTTTATAGAGAAAAGCTGGAATTTTCTATAAGTACATTAGAATCTTACACTCATTAACATGGTATTTATGAGGCTTATTATACAACCTAAAATAATTACTTTTCCAGTAAGTTAAAAGAGTTAATAATTATGAGTAGGAACAAAAATCTAGTTCATACCAGTAGACCTAAAAATGGCCAAGATACTAGAATTAGTAACAAAGACTAAATCCCTTCCAAGCATGGACGCTGTAGTCAAGATCTCAGCAAGCATAGTCTATTTAAGGAGGCCTCTAGGAGACTTAAGGACAGTAAAGGAGACAGAGACTGGTACAGTAGAGACAAGTTCAGGTGCTGATAGCAAAGCTGTGGTAGATGATCACAGGTCCATGTCTCAGAAAATAAAGGTAAAATTCACACTCCCAAGACCACTGCTCACATAGTTCCTTTCATGGATGTATCAAGTCAACTTTCAACAAAAATGATTGTGTTACACCAAAAAATGCAATCCATAGAGTAAAGCCACCAAAACTAAAATGTGATAAACATGTTAAAATTGTTAGACAGAGAATTTTATACTGAATTAGAGATTTTCACTTTGTGCCATCAATAAACAGTGATTTTTTTAATCACTATGAAGAAAATGCAGAGATATAACAGAAAATACACAACATTCAGGAACTGGTGGGAAGATGCTAAAAAATATCCAACAAGAAAATCCTAGAACTATAATACACAAATGCAAAGGGGGAAAACAGTAGGGGTGGGGTTGGTAGTAGATGGTAGATGCACAGTTCTTGAGAGAATAGAAAGAGAAGGGACAGCAGAGGAAGCATGTCCCAGGTTGAAATGCAAAAGGAAGGGAGCAGAAAGCACATTGTAACATAGAATGGGGAAATGACTAATAGTCTTGAAAATAAGTGGTGAAATGGCTAGATAAAAGACATGAAAATTGACATAATCCCTAAATACTTTTAAAATTCCTGGTAGATTCTAAACTGTAGATCGCCCCGCTGAACACACACACACACACACACACACACACACACACACACACACACACACGAAGGAAAAGGAATAGAATGATCTTTCTAGGATGAGAGTGAGATGTCCTAAATGTGAACATGGGGCATTCCAAAACACTTCCTACATATATGCCCACAAGCATAAACACACACACACACACACACACACACACACACACACACACACACACACACACAAAATTCCTTCAGAAATTACCTCTTTCTACAACATAGAATATTTGCTAATAATAAGGACTGGTACTGGAAATAAAAATGATATTTTATTTACTGTTTTGTTTGTTTATTTGCACTTGTCCATTCTATCCAGCTGTTGCTTCTCTCTGTGTCTCTAGTTCTACCTACACTCTCACACACATATGGATAACCATGCATCGTCTAGAATACATACTCAGAAGTAGTGGCTTAGCAAATTCAGTAGTAACTGAATTTATTCCTGTCTGAGCCACCAAACTTTTCTCGTTGCATTATGGATTACTTTCATAATGCATGGTTTATAGAGAGTTTATTTTAAAATTAAAGGAAACCTATAACTGAACAATCTATTCTAAATATTTAGAAAGTTGACTACCATCAGATTATTAATTATACAATAATGGATATGCTTAAATATTGCAACATAGTACCTTCCTTTAAACAAATTCACTATTTGTTAAATTTATGCCTATGCAACTTAAAGGCAGCATATTATTTGATAAATGGTTGTTATTTTTTATAAATAGTGCTTTTCTGAAAGTAATTGGCAAGCATATATAAAAAACCCTGAATGGGTAACTCAGATTTGAATATTTTCTACAATATGACCAACAATTCTACATTTTAAAACTACATAATATACAGTAATCCCACAGGGTATTTGAAATTTTCCTTCAACCCAGAGGATGTTTTGAACTTGTGGTTCCAATTGCATTGTACTTCAATTCAGTATTAGTGACAGTTTAATAAACACAATCTTGGTATTGTTAAATCACATCAAATAAAATTTGAGGAAGTGTACTCTATAAAACCAGTTCTGTCATGACAAGTTCTATGAAGTATACTTAAGGAATCATCACCATTTTTTCAATTTTCATTTAATATTTTTAAATGTGAAAATAGTTTTTTTGTATATGATTAACAATCAGCCTAATTTCTCAATCAGCATCATTTTCTTTCTATACAAACCTATTTTTTAATTTTTATAATGAAAATAAAGTTTTTTCAGCTCAAGTGTTTCTAACTTAAGTATTGATAGTTTACTTTTGTATAAAAACTTTATGTGCTTTCTGATGACTTTAAGATTATAAATTTTATCTCATTTAGTATTTTAGCTTTAAAAATGTTGTTTTTCTAATCAATGTGCAAATAAAAGTGAGATTTGTTTTTTCAATTTGTTTCATGGGACTTATATTCCAAGAGTTCACTGGCATGATTTTTTTTTATTTTTAATTCATTTCTTGCACAAATATTCACGAATGTTTTAGTATAAACATACAACAAGATCACAATCATGTGGCCAAATGGTGATATTAAAAGGCAAGGTCAACAGTTCTTGCCTATAACTCATTGTACTCTCCTACTTCCTAATTTCTTAAGAAAATGATCTGAGAAGAGACACAGACCTTTAACATTATTCTTCGTTGATGAAATATTACTTATAAATACAGGTAAAGTTGTTCTTTATCATTGACTTATTTATGCAATGGTGAGAGAAGAATAAAGGTGGGAGGAAAAGAGAGTTTGTGTGAGATGGGTAGAGAGAAGGTAGAAAAGCAGAGAAGTTAGGAGGCGAAAGGTAGACATATTAGGAGAGGAAGAGGTATGGGGAAAGGAGATGAGAGGAGGGGAATCAAGGAAGTTGGAAAGAGGAAAGTAGGGGTGGTCATGGCAATGGTTTACATGGAGTAAAGTATCATTTGCAACTATCAGTGTTTAAGTTTTCAGTTGGTTTGAACACTCCAGAGAAACATAAAACAGAAAAAGCAATCCTGGCATTATGGGAAACACACTGCCTTCCTTTGGTTCCTCTCCTTTTATTACAGGACTGACTCGCAATCTTTCGTTCTTTCTATAGTCTGATAGACAGAGAGACTAATGAGCTGGTGAGAGAGGATAAACCGCAGACATTGAAACTAATATTGTAGTTGGAACACCTCCATACATTGAAATACCGGTTATCTAAATTGGAATGGATTTCACACCATGGCTTTAGAATAATCCAATGAATATTTACTGGCTAAATGATGGTGCTGAACTAAATATTTTATATGTATTATCCATTCCCACTTCCCCTGCCAACATTCTAGGCAAGCATGCTAACAATTCCTGTTGGATGAGAATATGAAGATTCACAGAAGTTATAAACATATTTACTAATGACTGCATAGCTCTTGAGAAAATTTGGAATCTAATTTTGTCTTCAATTATTTCAAAAGCAGTTACCTTCTACTTATCCAAATGTTCCTAACTTTAAAGACATGTTACTTAGCTATCTATTCTAAGCTTCAGTTTCACATATATAATGAAAGCTTATCATTTGGTACAATTGAAGGGACATAGAAGATCTCACATCATAAAAATTTTGCTATAGGGGCTGAGAAATAAAATTATTTTTATTAGATTGTTGGGGAGTAGCCTTAAGCAATTTCATAGTTTTGCTTTTATTATTTAATTTCTTTAATTAAGAAATATTTCCCAGTGCTGGAAAAATAGTTCAGCAGTTAAAAGCACTGGGCTCAATTCCTGATACATACATGGCAGCTCATAACTCTCCGTAACTCCAGTTTTAGGGGATCTGACACCCTCTCCAAGACATATAGTCAGTCAAAACACAAATGCATGTAAAATAAAAACAAATATATCTTTAAAAGAAACATTTTCTGTTTAAAAATATGACAGATTCATGTTCTTTCCTGGAACTCTATTTCACTGGTTTTCATATAAAAATAATTAGAGTGGTATTATTGACATATTTTTAATGAATGGTGTCACTATGGTTCTGAGAAAGTTTAGAAAGGTAGAAGTCACCATGTCTCAAGAGTAATACAAAAATTATTTATGTATTGTCCAAGAGTCATTAATCAATCAATAGGTATTCACTGGATAAATTTAATTTCACTATTCATTGGAATATTTATTGAAATTATTCATTGGATAAATTTAGTTTTTGAAACATATTGAAAAAACTTATTTATAAAATGCACTATGATTGTTTCATTTTAAAGAAAATTTATCATGTAAGCTATCTAATTCACAGATATATGCAGTGTTATTTACAGAGAAAATTCTAAGAGTCAGGAGACATTTTATGTACTGCTGAGTATAGGGAGTTAATAAAAAGCCTGTACATTTAAGGCTATTTTCAGTGTCTTGTAAATGGATCTATATTATATCACTGTGAGGATCACATTAGAAAAGACCTTTGGATTAGAGATAATCCCTTATTGCTCACATTCAAAAGTTATTCTCATATTACTTAGGAGACATTCCAGAGATGGAAAAAAATAGCTCTGAATTGGGGTTTCTAAGAAGTGGTGAAATAAAATTTTTTCTTAGACTAGTGCAGTAGTCAATAATAAGATCTTAATGCAACGAATAGCCAGGTAACTCATGTGTACACTAGTGTTTGAAAACAGGTGAACCGACTGACCTGCCAGCCACTTTCCCTGGTGTTTACTGCTGTTTACAGGCATCATGGTAAGATTTTAATATTATGGAAAGGAATTTTCCTGATGTTCTGTGCCAAAGGTGTAGAGGTTTTGCTGCCTTGAAGGCATCCCAACCTGTTACTAATACACAATTATCTGAATAAAACCAACTACCTAAGGCAGGTTAGGCTCAGTTCTAATTCTCCATTGTGAACAACTGGATGTTAATTAATCTTATTTTGAAGGAGAGTGGTGCAAGGTTTTCATTTATAAGAACTGCTGATTAATTAGACATGGAGACACTCCAGGCAGTCTATTTCTAGGTGCCAGAGAAGGATGAAGGGTATGTCAAATTCTCAATGATTTTTCCAACATCTTATGTAAGTGCACATTTTCCCTGGCCATGAGTGTGGTACGTGGGGCAACGAATTTATTCAGAATAAATTGCCAGCCCCAATCGCTATCAGAATATGAGATATTTTGTTGTTGCTGTTGTTGTTTGTTGTTGCTGTTGCTGTTGTTGTTGTTGTTTAAATTCCAATTAGAAAGCCCCACTATGCCCAGCACTTGAAATCTGTTTAGTAATTTCCCTTAGAGCAATGTTTGAATAATAAAAAGTTTTTTTAAAAAATTAAATTAACCATGACAAAAACAAAGCAAAACAAAACAAAACCACCTTACTTTCCAAGGGCAAAGCATTCCAGTTTTACAGATGAATCCTTTGCAGCTTGTATTGTTTCAGGAAAATGCACTTCAATCTTTGGCTCATATTCCCCCATGACACCTGTTAAATACCAAAACAGCTAGCAGCATTTCTGGAGAATAGAAGTTTCCTATGAAGTAAATGCTTCATTAACCAAAATTTGACTCTTGGATTTTAAACAAAGTTAGGGTTTCCAATAATGAGATGGATGCATGCTTCTTAGTTTTCAACAAGGATCCTTCACTAGGGACATTCATCTCCACCTTCAGTTTGTGGATTTCATGGGGCCAGACACATTGGTCAGAAGGAAGGAAGATTTAGTTAATACTATCAGAAGTCTGCTACAACACCATTCTGCAACAAAACCAATAAAGTTACTGTGCAACTGAACTTTAAAAATCTATACTATAATCAGTGCAACAGGTTTTGCAGCAAAGTTCATAATGTGTTTGTGAAAGTTCTACTTTCACTGTTTTAAGGTTTTAATAGGAATTATTAAAATAAGGTTAGAATAAAGCAGTGTTCTCAGATGTCATAAACACACTATTTGCCAAAAAAGTTGCAACTAAGAAAAATAGTTCTAGGTGATTCGCATCTGAATTAATCAATGCTATATTGGGATTGTTTTGAAACTGCAACTATTTTATAAAGTAAGATGATAAACATCATCACAACACATTTCTACCACAAGTAAATGAAATTTGGAGAGTCAGTGAGACTTTATGAAGTGCAGAAATCACAATATAAATACAAAAATACACATATCTAACTTCCACAGCTTTATTATTTCAATGTCCCAATCAGTGCTAATGCTGAAGTTAAGTGGGCTGCCTTTAGTTTGCTTTCCCTTCTTCTGAACAACTGATAAGTCTTATGTGCCAACTCTTAGAGGAGTTAATTGATTTACATTCTACACAATGTTTACCATGTGCTTTTACCATTAAAATGAAAAAGAGAGCAGGGGGTGGGAAAAGAGAGGAATTAAAGATGGCAGAAGTAAAATAAAGAGCAAACAAAAATAAAACAGGAAAAATGTTGTATAATCTCTATGCAAATTGTTAGCTTATGCACTTTCGCACTCATGAGCAGAGTAATCACAGAACGGGAGAAAAATGAACTCACATATCTAATGTTTGCTGATATCTGAATAAGACCCTGGCAGGAATATTTGAATAGTTACTGGCTCTGAAATCACTTCCATGAGAACTCTGGGGAGCTGACTTCATAGCTTGATTATCATTATATCCTTGCTTGTCTTAAACTCTTCCTGGGGGTTGGGGGTGGGGAGACACAATTCTATGAGGTATTGCCTTTCAAGTTCAAAATCTGATAATAAAATGAACTAACAGATATTTTATCTTTACATATCCTACTGTGAGCATTTAATTAGAGAATCAACTAGAGGATTTCTTTCCCTTAGATGACTTTCTAGCTCTCTAAATCTTGCACCAGCTCTGACTTGACTAAGCTACAAAGCTCATCAGAGACCAATCTGACTTACATTCCTCACAGACATAATTTAGTATGAATCTTCCACACCGTAATTCTTTGGAATGCTTTGCTTTCCATGGGCACAATTTTTTTTTTTTTGTTTGTTTTCCATTTAGCCAGCCAGGTAAATAAAGGGTGAAAAACAGCAGCAAAATAATGGCAAGATGGAAAAGAAAGAGGACAACAAGAGAGGTTGCAAAATGTGTTCATCAATTCAGTATGAAAATTTGGCAGCATCCACATGCACACATACACACACGCCAGGCCCCCCCAGACAAACATCATTTTTTACACACCAGTCCTTAAGCAATGGGAAGACAAGTTCTTCTGGTGCCAGAAATGAAATGGCACGGTATGCCCAGAAACATGTAAATTGTACCATACGGGTATTGAACTACAAAATTCCCCCTTTTTTAATTTTAGTAATGTCTCATCTCCACTGTGCATGTGAATTTCATCTAAACTCCAGTGATTTTAGTTCCAGTTTTTAAAAAAAAAAAGGCTCTAAAGACCTTCTCACAATTTAAGAGTCCAGGGGGGAGTCTGAAGATAATTTATGTTCTTACCATCTGTGCGCAGCACTAAAGGTGTAGGTGAACCTTGGACACTTCTATGGGCCTCTTTGTTTGTGACAAAGCAAGTATAATTGCCCACATCAGATGGTTCTACTTTGGCAATGTACAAGTTCCCTGTGTCTTGAGATACAAATCGTCGCTTGTCCTCTTGAACATACAAAGGGCTATCATTGAAGGTCCACGCATATGATAATTCTGAAACATAGAAAAAATGCATTATCTCTACTGCAACCATATCTATAAATTCTTATAAATTTATCTATCAATTCGGTGTTATGTTTAATCATTATAATAAAAGTCTGCCTATATTGGTCTAATTTATAGCTACTCAAAACAGAGTAAGTAGAATATTCCTTATATTCATTTAAACCTCAGTTTGGGAGATACAAAATTTCCTTCTCCATTACCATTTTCTTTGGCTAAGGATACAATCACAGGATACTTAGAGACTAAATGGTAGTTTTCCTTAGCAAAATCCACAGAATATATAAAACTCTGCTGGTTAATGGGGTCAAGGTAATTCTTTAGTGCTACTCATTTCAAAGCAGTGTTTTACAGTATGTTTTAAGAAGGATTGCGCACACTTAGGAGTTGTAGTTCAAATTTTAATTAAAAATTTTTAATTAAAAATTTTAAGTTTCAATACTCTAGATCTTGAGTTCATTCTATGAATGGAATATAATTTCTGGGAAGATTTCTGTAATTGTGTTAAGACCCTGTAATAAAGCAAAACATGTGACTTATGGACACAGCAGTTCCTGCTGAGAGGTGTGTGGATAACAGCAACATGAAAGAGCCTGTGTTTTGACAGAGGCATTATAGGATACTGAGATGAGGTTGTTAGTTTTAAATGTTAACTTGCCACACCTTAGAATCAAATGGATGAAGTGTCTCAGACGAAGATCTGTTTAACTTATTGCCACGACAGTGGGAAATTGTTATCTGACAGAGTCCACTGCAGGCAACATCATTCCTTGGGCTGGCCTTGAACTCATACATCTGCTTGACTTTACTCCTGGGATTAAAGGTGTAGACCACCATGCCTAGCCATAAATTTAGCTGGGTAGGTCTTTCCACAAATTCCCACTCCCTTAATCTGAAATCTCCTAGAACATAAGAATCAGCTCCATTCTACTTCCTGGTAATCCTTTAATACTTGGACCATGTAATTTGTATTTTTCCTTTCTCAGCTTGCTGATTTTCATAAAAACGCTTTTCATAAGCGTTAACTTCAGTAACAATACAACAGCATTTATACCAGGCTATTTTGAGACTTCCTTTTTCAAATCAATTAATTTAAACCTCTTTACTTTATCCTCAGGCAGATTCTTCAGACAATGGCAGAAAGCAGCCACATTCTTCACCAAAATAACACAAAAAACAGTCTGTATACCGTTTACTGAACCTCTTCTCCACTGAAACATGCTGGGCCAGGTCTGAACAATTCAAATCACTCTCAGCAACCAAGTCTTTCCTATTCTTACAAGTATAGCCCATTAAGCCCCACTTAAAGTACTCCACTGCATTCCAAACACAAAGTCCCAAACTTTCTATTCTTCCAAATAAAAAATGGTCAGTCCTACTAAAGCAATAACCCAGTCTCTAGTACCAACTTCTGTCTTAGTTAGAGTTTTACTGCTGTGATTACACACCATGACCAAAGCCACTCTTATAATGACAGCATTTAATTGGGGCTGACTTAGAGGTTCAGAGGTTCAGTCCATTATCATCAAGGCAGGAGCACAGCAGTGTCCAGGCAGGCATGGTGCAGGAGAAGTTGAGATTTCTACATCTTCATCTGAAGGTCGTTAGAAAAAGCTGGCTTCCAGAAGATAGGAAGAGGGTGTTAAAGCTCATGCCCACAGTGAGACACTTCCTTCTACAAGGCTAAACCTACTTCAACAAGACCATACCTTCTAATAGTGCCACAAGCCTGTACAAACCATCATACCCATTTCTAATATGGGTTATGCCTTCTGCTGGAAGCCTATATAAAAACATGTTGGGAAAAAGAAGCCTTTGCTCTTTGTCTGCTTGCTCTCACATCCCTAGTAAGCTCTTTCCTTCATTGGCATTACGGCCTACTACTTTGGGATTCCAGTGTATTTTGAACAATACTTTGAACCAGTAGAGACATCCATCCACATGGATTGAACCACTGTTATACTCTTGGTCCTTCCTTCCATTCATCGTCAGTCATTTTTGAATTGGATGCCTCTGTAGCATGCATTCTTTTAAATACCCTTTCTTTATGTAAAGAGAGATTAATCCTATAAGTTTTATTACTCTAGAGAAGCATGACTAATACACATGCCTACATTGTTTATTAGAGTATTAAATTTATAACAGCAACAGAAATGGTGCTAGCAAACAAGAGAAGTATACTCCAATGAAGTGTGTTTAGGAGAGTCGTGTCAGAAGAATTACCTCTGTGAGGGAGAACTGTAAGAATAATGGACAAGTAGATCAATAGAGCATACAAGAAACAAGTGAAAGCAGTTCAAGGTGAAAGACAAAATGAATTGCATGTATTAATATTTAATTATTTATCATTTCTTTGAAATACTTATATGTAAATTTGAATTTCATAAATAAATATGTAATGAATAAAAAATACACAGATTTTAAAAGTTCAGTTATATGAGGTATGAATATTACATGTATCTAGAGCACACAACACTAAACTAAAATATTAACCATTGGTGTCTTTTAGAAATGGTCTCATGCTTCTGTCAGATTAATCCTCAAGTATAGGAACCACATTCTGATTTAAACTATTAAATTACCTTTGCCATATTTATTTTTAATGAAAATGGACTTTAGATATGTACTTGAGTTTGTTTGGTTTTTTTAATATGTTGAGCATTCACTTATGTTACTCTACTATTTACATATTCTATTTATTTCTAAGTGATAATTCATTTTATAAATATACCACCTTTTATTCTATGAGTTTATGAGTTTTTTTTTCCTAATCTGAAATCATCATAGATTAGAGTTAATTAAAAATTATTATGATTGTCTATGTTCATTTTCATTTTCGGAGATAAGTTATTACACATGAACTATGTGAATAAATATACAAGTAGATTAAAAATATATCCCATTTTCAGGAAGATTGATATTTTTATTTCCAACAAAAAATAGCTTTGGTCTCTGTCTCTGTCTCTGTCTCTGTCTCTGTCTCTGTCTCTCTCTCTCTCTCTCTCTCTCTCTCTCTCTCTCTCTCTTTATCACTCACTCAAACACACATACAATATACCTTCATGTTTTTCTTATGACTGTAAGTCTTTGAGTATACACAAATATTCTTGTTGATTAAAGCTTTATGAATATATTAAATTAGGAATAATGTGGGAAATGTGTAGAGAATTACAACTAAGGAAACAGAAAAATACATTTGGTTTTCATGATATTTCCCAAATTAGGAAAATAAGTCCAGAGTAACAGAGAGGGGAAGAAAAACATTTTACAGTTAGGCAAATAAAATATCCTCATGTGAATAGATATTTACACACAAGAAAGTCAGGGTAACCAAAGAATAGTCCATGCAATCAATGGCCTCTTGTACAGAGAGAGGTCTTGCATCATGTGAATAGTGTGTGTATGGATATATATATATTATATATATATATATATATATATATATATATATATATATTCCTGATGTGGAATCAAGACACTATATATACAGCTGTCTTTTTCAAATGGAAGGAGATATTTTAAAAAATTCTTTACTAATTATACTGTTCTTGAACTCTCAAGTATGGGGGGACATGCATACCTATTAACAGTGATTTTAAATTAAATAATATCTGTACAGTGAAAAATCCAGGTGAAATAGTAATGAAGAAATATTACAAATATATGGTCTCCACCACTGAGATCATGGTTTAGTTGTGAATTTGGCACAATTTAGAATCAAGTGGTAGACATAATCTTTTCTTTTAAAAAAATAATTATTTTATATATTTACATTCCAGATGTTGCCTCCCATCCCAGTTCGCCTTTCCACTTTCTCTGGGGCCTTAAACTCTAGAAGATTAGACACATCCTTTCACAATAAGGCCAGACAAGGCAGTCCTCTATTACATATTACCAGGGGACTAGGACCAGCCTGTATGCTATTTGGCTGGTGGTTTAGTCTCTGGGTGCACCCAGGAGTCCAGGTTAATTCAAACTGTTGTTCTTCCTATGAGGTTGCAACCGCCTTCTCCTAACTTCCAGTCTAATGGTCATCTGTATGTATCTGCATCTGTCTCAGTCAGCTGCTGTTAAAACCTCTCAGAGGATAGCTGTCCTCAGCTCCTGTCAGTAACCACACAATAACATCAATAATATTGTCAGGTTTTGGTGCCCACCCATGAAATGGAATCTAAGTTGGGCCAGTCACTGGACAGCCTTTCCTTCAGACTCTGCTCCATTTTTGTCCCTACATCTCTTTTAGAAAGGAACAATTCTGGGTCAGAAATTTTGTTTGTGGGTTGGTAAACCTCTCCCTCTATTTTGGGACTTGTCTACCTACTGGAGGTTTTCTCTTCAGGTTTGCTTTCCCCACTGTTTGACATTTTGTTTCGGTCATGCCCACTGAGTTCTGGGAGTCTCTTTCTTCCCAAGTATCTGGTGCTTTTCAGAGGGTCCTCCCACGCAGACCCCCAGAGGTTACATATTTCCAATCATTATTCTGGACTTCTGGGCTTCTCCCCTGTTCCACCCCTATACCTGATTCTTCCCTCGTTTCCTTCCCCCCTCCACTCTCCCACCCAGGTACCTCCCTCCCTCTGCTTACTATGATTATGTTGTTACCCGTCTTAAGTGGTAATAAAGTATCCTTACTTGGGCCATCATTCCTGTTAAACTTCTTATGGTCTGTAGGTTGTATCATGGGTATTCTGTACTTTTTGGCTAATATACACTATATATGATACTCATATATCAGTGAGTACATGCCATGCATGTCCTTTTAAGTCTCAGTTGCCTCAGTCACTATTTTGGTCTGTGTCTAGGGTGGAGACACATCTTAATTATGTTAGTTAATATGAGAAGATTCAGCCTACTGAGGATAGGGTATTTCCATAGGCAGAATGTGCTGAATTGTATGAAGTTCAGAACTCAAGTCAGCAATAAGTGAGCAGGTGACTATGCATGACCGACCTCTCTCTCTCTCTCTCTCTCTCTCTCTCTCTCTCTCTCTCTCTCTCTCTCTCTCTCTCTCTCTCTCTGTGTGTGTGTGTGTGTGTGTGTGTGTGTGTGTGTGCATGTTTCTGTCTAACTACTCTTTTTTCATTAATAGTATACTAAAGAATCAGGTTTTATGAAGGAAAGAAGAAAATGAGGCAACAGAAGGGGAAATAATATATAGCAAAATATAAAATAACCCTGCTTACAAAAACAAAATATTACTAGCAAGAAAAAACAGAAGTAGACAAATTTCAAGCATATTTCTCAGGAATAAAGATATAATGTACAGCTATGACTTTAAGCAATAGCAACAAAATCGTCACTTCTGCATGAAGTAGAGTTTTGCCTAATAATCTTACAGTCTATAGGGGAAAAAAAACCAAATTCTACATATGTGAGAAATATTATCAAAAATGGGAGGTTTAGACTAACCTATTAAAGTTTATATATTTGAGTGTAAGAACTCAAGTTTATAAATGTCCACACAAATCTCCAATATTTGGTAGTAGTTTTCCCAATAGGTGTAGAATATACACATTTTTACTAGCTGTATAATGTTTCTACCATACTGGAATTTACATGCATGTTCTCTGTATGTAAATGGAAACAAAAATGAACACACAAAGACAATAGTGCCAGATGAGCTGAACATGAGGATAAGCACCAGAATGACAACTTTTGTATCCTTACTTCAAATTACTCAAAACAAATATTACATTTTCTCTAGGCACTTATTCTTAATCTGATATGCATTTAAAAACATTGTAAAATCTGCAAAAGTACAGATAAGTAATTTGGCTCCTATTGTTAAATTTAGTTCTATTCCACAAACTTATCATACAATCTGCACTGTTAACAAAGTCCAGGAGATTCAGAAAGCTGAGATTTCATTTTGTATTTATAGGAGACTTTACTGAGAAAGGATTGCTCAATCTCAAGTGTACCAAGAAATATTGGACAAAACATAGCCAAGTCTAGAAACTATGTTATAAGTAAAATAGAAAAATAAGAACCCTATATTTTTAGCTACAGATAAATGTATGCAAAGACGAAGCCCACCCCATACATTGGAGGGGTAAAGAAAAGGCCCTCTGTACCACAGAAGCACAAGATATTACTGAGCCTTTTGAATGAGACACGATTTTGTTGGGCCCTTGATATAATTAAGAACAATGTTGTAACTAGACTCTGGAATGCATTAAATGCTCAATTTCCCAGTCTAGCACAGTTGGGAGATGGTGGAATCTTTAAAACTTAATGGGGGCCTAATGTGAGAGTCTGCAGTTTGTGTGGTATGCCATAAAAATGACTGAAGCAAATCTGTCCCTTTGCTTACTTCGGTTTTGTTTTTATTCTGTTGCTATAAGGAGAGCAACTTTACTTCCCACACATATACATTATCCACTTTCCCATACTGTTTATAGTAAAAAACAAACAAACAAATAGCAGAGGTCAAGAGCAGCAACATCCAAACCCACAATAAAAGAAAAACCTTTGTTCCTTTTGCGTTGAATATAACCAGAGCTTATGAGGGTGATGAAAATCTATTGGTAAACTTGAAAGCTATGATAGTTGATGATTTCTAAGGTGAAGAATGAACTCTTTCTGCCATTAGAAATGATCAGGAACAGAATAAATAATCGTGATTATGGATGGCCCAAAATAAATGATTCAAAATATTTATGTTACATTTATGTGGTAACCTACATGTGAATGGTCTATTTCATCTTCAGTATTTTAATGTCACTAGTTGATGATTCCCAATCATACATGCATGATACAGGTGAATTATCATGTTCAAAACTATACCTTGAATTTCTTCTCATGTTCTCAGAGCTGCCAAACATTCCTTTATTTGTTTGTTTGTTTTGCAAATCCATACTCAGGACATTCTATGTTCCCTGTGGTATCTTTCTTTTAGGTCCTTTTACTCATGTCTTCTCTCTGCCTCACTCTAGTCTACTCTTCCATCTCCATCAAATAGACACTCAAAGACTTCAGTCTGAACCACAGACGTGTCGAGATAGGAAAATTTTACTCAACATAAAAAGAAGGAAAAGATGTAACTGGGATTCACCTATTCTCACTGACTCTTATCTTTTGGACATTTTGTCAAATAAAGACAATCTTGAACAAATTCCTAGTGCCATGTCTCAGTTTAGGGATCCTTATTGAAGGCCTTTTAGAGCAAAGAAACATGCCTTAGCTTTCTGAAAGCAACATAACCTTTCCCACTTCACAAAAATTACAGGTTGCTGCTAGTGCCCGAGAGATCTTTGTATCCATCAACCTATAATCTGGGACCTTACACTGTAATTTTCTTCTCTCCCTCAGTGAATTCATTTTTTATCTCAGCTCCTCAAACTTTCCCATTTGTTCCTATGTGTGGTATATCCTTCTTCACAAGTGGAATATTTAAACCCATTGGGAAAATGAAAAATGTTTATGTAGAAAAGTAAGAAAATGTCAGAAAGTACTTTAGTTTTGTCCTTCCAAGAACTGTCTTCTAAAGTTAACTGGGTGTTCCTAACACACTCAGTATACTGAAGGGGGTGCTGGAGAGTCCAGGAGACAGGTAAGTTTTCAGAATGCGGTTGTTATCATTTTTAAGCAGTATAAGTCAAACCTAAATTTTTAAGATGACTAATCCCTGGTCTTCTTTTAAAGCTGTCTTTTGACTCTTCTACAACTACCTTGTTATTCCACTGCCTGCACACAGAATTCCTTCCAAACTTCCAAGATCTAAGGTCCAAAGATAAATGGTACGTACTGCTCTTTCATACTTCATTGACCCAATCTATTCTGTGAAATCCAAACAATCTAAAAACCTGCATATGATGGCAGGCTTATCTGTCATTTGAAGTAACTCTAGGGTTTATTACTAACCATTTGGTAAGTCAAATACATACCATCTTGACCCACCTCTCATTCTTTCTACCTTAAAAGCTCATTTAAAAGCTAAGGCTCTCCGTGCAGAAATACACATTCTCTGACTGAAACTTGGAGCCAATTTAACTGCTTTAAGAAAGGAGGGGTTTCATCTACAAACTGAAGTGTATGAGTTGTTGTGGTTGTGGTGGTGCTGATGGTTGTAGTGATTGTTGTTGTTGTGGTGTTGGTGGTCATTGTAGTTGTTATGAGACAAGGTCACAAGTATCCTAGCTTGGTTAACTGCCCTATACAGCTATGAAAGGCTTTGAACACCTCATCCGCCTAGCTCTAACTGCTGAAAGAAAGAGTACCTACACTTAGGTACTACTATATACAGAGAATTTGGGACTTTGCTATGAGATTGTATATCCTAGATCCATCAGAAGTTATACCTGCAAGGTCTTATTACCGTGTTCACCCAAAAGTGAGTTTAACATGAATGACTTGTACTGGCTAGCTTTGTGTCAACTTGACACAGCTGGAGTTATCAAAGAGAAAGGAGCTTTATTTGGGGAAATGCCTCCACAAGATCCAGTTGTAGGGCATTTTCTCAATTAGTGATCAAGGTGGGAGGGTCCCTTGTGGGTGGTGCCATCTCTGGGCTGGTAGTCTTGGTTCTATAAGAGAGCAGGCTGAGCAAGCCAGGGGAGGCAAGCCAGTAAAGAATATCCCTCCATGGCCTCTGTATCAGCTCCTGCTTTCTGACCTGCTTGAGTTCCAGTCCTACATCCTTTGGTGATCAACAGCAGTATGGAAAAGTAAGCTGAATAAACCCTTTCCTCCCCAACTTGCTTCTTGGTCATGATGTTTGTGCAGGAATAGAAACCCTGACTAAGACATGACTCCAGTGAACAAACCAAATGACAGAGAAAAGCCTCATTCCTACAGGAAGAGCTACAGGGAACTTAGCGAAGCTATGAGTAGGAAAGGGGAAAATCCCTAGGGAAGAGCACACCCATCTCTTTTCCTTTTTCCAGGAATCCCTGAAAATATATACAAGTAACAGTATATGGACTCAACAGGTTATATTTAGAAATATGTGTATGCACACATATACATATGTATGCAAGAATAATAAATGAAAAGAGATGTCCACAGATTTGAAAAAGTGTGGTGCCTTGTATATGGGAGGGTGTGGAGAGAGGAACGGGAAGGGAGAAATACTGGAATTAATTACAATCTGTAGTCTAAAAAAACAACAATAAAGGCTAAGACACTACAATGTCAGTATACTGGAGATGGAGGTGGAAAAGTGCTCAGTTAGCAAGTATGGCATGTATAGTACCATGGATTCAACTGTAATTACCAAGTGCCACATAAACTGGGGGCAGTGAGGACTTGAGATTCATGTTCCTTGTTCATTTTGAAACTGGAGAAGCTGAAGTATTGTGGTATTATTCACCTCTGCCCCCATTCAGGCCTAATGTGCGATATATATGATCTCTCCTGGCTAGCATTTGCATGACAGTCTATTCTGCACATTTGTAAATAAAAGCCAGCAGAGGTAGAGAACATCTGTATATAGAGAAGTTTCTGTTCTTTCTTTTTAACTTGACGCGATACTTGTCAATCACTCTATATATGTGATAGCTTAAACATTTATTTTTAGACATGAGTTGTAATGTCACACCTCATAATGCTCCAAATTCTTCCTGCCATTATTGTTCTCTTCTGCCCTGCTCTCTTCCCACATGGGCCGTCTCTGCTCATTCATGCCCACAGCTAGCCTGCAGGGAAAGCATCTTTTTTGTAAGTTTCATCATGACCTGCAGACTTAATTTGTATATTTTTTAATGGGGAAAGAAAAAAATAGGCCTTCTAAGTTAGAAGTTTAAAAGCCTTCTCATTTGGCTTTTCTTAATTAAATGTATAATTCATGAGACACTTAGTTTAAAGCCATTGGATTCTTAAATATTCTCTCTACCTTCTATGACATTTATCTGTTATTAATAGTGCCAATGTATTCTTATTGTGATGATTCAGCAGTAACATTAGTACAGAATGATAATTGGTCCTTTCTGGAGCATTCTTGTAGTTTTTCATGGAAACCATGCTCTACACTTCTATTATTATTAAAAATAGCAGATTTGCAGTAAGCAGTTGAAAAGCATGTGCTGCTCTCTCAAGCACGCAAACAGCCCTTATTTCCCCAGAGGACAATTGTAGTTTTGACATATTTAACAGACTTATACACAGTAGTGTAATATTTAAAATATGAAGATGAAATATAAATGCTAATACAGCCATTACATGGAGTATAAGTTTTATTAGATCTTTGGAGAAAGAGACCAAAGGAGTAAACATTTACCCTCCTACTCCTAAAAGTTCATAGGGCTGCAGAACAGATATAACAATTGAATTAATGTTTCTTGAAGTGAATATTCATATATATATGAATATATATAATATGAATATATATATGAATATATATATATATATATATATATATAATATGAAACATAGTACTCATACTTAATCGATAATCTCCCTTTACCCCTTCCTTTTGGTATTCCAGAATGAGTACACTTTATTATAATACTTCAAACCTAGCATAGTCCTTTAGGATTTAAGTTGAGGAACTCATTGTTTGATCATCTATGGGTACACTAGCTCAACCGCAAAGATCTACTCCAAGAATATTAATTCCTTTACTATCTTGAATTCTTCGATGTTATGTGGAGCAAAGTTATGCTATAATACTGAAAATGTCCTTACATGTTTGTTATCTGTCCCTATTTGAGCACCTATGGGGTCTCCAAATGCTGCTCAGGAACCAGAATTTTATTAGATCTCTTTTGATTTACACACCTATTCTCTGAAACTATGGAAAGGGCATTCTTAGGGATTGCAAGCAATCTAATAAAGGCCCCTTGAGTACCCATTATGGCTAAGTTCCAGATATTCCTAGGATGTATTTTAAACTGCAAACTCTACCTAGAGAAGAAGTGAAAACACAGTTTGTTCTGGAACCACCTCTGGGAAAATCTCTAAATTAAAGAAACATAGAGAAGTTTAGGTATATAAATGTATAAGGATTATACAGGTTTTATATTGTCTTAATACATATTCTCCATGGAAGTACACAGAGAGGGAGTTATATACTCCGTTGTCAGCCAAGGATGGTTTATGACATTTAAAAGCAATCTGTCAAGATCCGAGTACATTCTCATTTATATACAATGACAAGATGATGGTATGTTTGTTGTCTGTGGGGTATCTAGTAGTCAAAATGATACAGAATGCTTGAAAAGTAAACTATACAATTGTAGTTTTTGTTCTCTTCACTGTGGGCATGTATCTTTGTGCATGGAAAACTGCAGCTTGTGGTCTAGTACAGGGGGTAGAGTATATACAGGCTATGGAGGACATGAGCTAAGGCTCCTCCTATACTGCTTTTGAGAAAGCAGCTGTGGAGGTTAAGGCTTTCTGGGTACAGTGAGTTTATGGAGGAATATCTCCAACTCTTTATTAACCTCTGACTTAGCTTCTGTAGGAAACCTCGATAAATTAATTGCTTCCCTGGAATGCACTTCAGTGAAATAGTGCTTGGGTTTGCCCTTGTGCCCTAGGGAAAATGGCGAGATACTGCTTTATGTCTCCCTCTGGGAAAGAATTTTACTAACCATGAGACTTAACTAATTGAACATTGGTCAGTTATAAGGAGTGGGAAACCCATATGCTTCCTGGTTGAAACACTATTCATGAATTTTTATCAACACAATTTGCTGTTCATATGCTTTTTTATACTTTTTGTAATACTAAATTCATCCTCTGAGCTAGAATGGGCCATTCATCTAAGTCATGTAGAAGTATAAACACATTCATAGTTTCATAATCATCCTTGACTCCCAGATATACAATCTTGACCAAATTAACAACTTTATAATGATTACTGAAGTTACAAGAGTGAGATATATTCCCTGAAAATGTAAATGAATTGAAACATAAAATTGGTTTTATGCAGTGCCAAATGCATAGTTGCTTGGTTATTCTTTGTTATCTTGACATAAGCTGGAATCATTCTAAGAAAAAGAACTTTAATTGAGAAAATGTCACCCACCAGATTGGCCTTTGGGCAACTATGTAAGCTATATTCTTGGTTAATTATTGATATGAGAGCTCCTAGCCCACTGTGTGCTATGCTACCCTTAGGCAGGTGGTTCTGGATGCTATATTCCTAATTGAGTAAGCTATAAGGAAGGAGCTAGTAAGCCTCATCTCTCCATGGCCTCTAGTTCAGTTTCTGCCTTGAGTTCCTACCTTGTCTTTCTGCAGTGGACTATGTCCAGGAATACGTAAAATAAATAAGCCCTTTTCTCCTCAAGTTACTTTTGGTCATGGTGTTTTAACACAGTTATAGAAATCCTAAAAACTATGACAATAAAGGTACTCAGCATCTCACCCATTCATACGATAGGAAATGCTATATATGCGTGGCTGTTCTAGATTTTAATCAAATTATATTTCTTAGGCATTTACTCCAGCTTCTTAGTCCAATGTCTCACCATGTTACATGAGAGGTTGCATGGGAATGAGGGACAAAGGGACAAAGGGACAGAGGGGCATAAGGACAGAGCAGAACTCCTGTATAGCAGAGCAGAAAGGGGTCTGGGAAATTTGCTACCATTGAACTGCAGGTCAGTGGGCTTTTTTATGGTTTATAGATGATATTTAGGAGAAAACAAAAAGCAAACCACAAGACAAAACAACAACAATTAAAAAAGTAACTAAAACTTTTTGCTTTGTCATTCCAGGTCTGCAGAAAGGACATTCTGTGAACTGCTATTTTAAAATCTGTACCCTACCTGAACAATTACTATATTCTGTTCTCACCATTATTTCTTTGACCTGTGACAGTAAATATATACTAAGCTAAGCAGTGTTTTATAAATAGTACGGCTGATGCAGTATGAACTCAGAGTTGTGAATGAATGGACAAGACTTTCACCAGAATAAGCCAGATAAAGTACCCACATGGAGAAAGGGAAATTGGCACAACTTTCCACGCCTAGCCAAGAAGGTATTAACAGTTGGTAGCTGCTGGGAAAGTGAAAACTAGTTTTCTTCAAGAGAATGACATTGGGTATATAAACAGTGCTTTAATATAGGCCATACATTCAGGAGTATTTGGCTAAATGACTTCTCATGTGTGAATGTGTGTGTGTGTGTGTGTGTGTGTGTGTGTGTGTGTGTGTGTGCTTTCATTATTTTGATATTTTTGATTTTTTTTATATAGAAAGAACATGACTTTGGTGAGTAGAGAGATGGAAGTGTATAGTGTAAGAAATTTTCAAAAAAAAAAAAAAATACCATAAACCTAAATTAAAATCCCAATCATCTTCATCTCTTTTTATCTCCTTGTTCTCCCTTTTGTTTTTCCATATCACTAATTAGTAACATCCAATTTCAAGTTGCTGATGCCAAGGACACAGAACCAATGTTTATTTTCAATTTTCGCATCTAATCTTCATCCAAATTTTAAGGAAATATTTTAATTATACTTTCTACACATAGCCTGAAGATGGTGAGTTATGCTCTATTGACAGCTATCCATGGGTCTAAGTGCATCATCTCTCACCTCAATATTGTAGTTACTGTTCAAGATGATACTCTTCGTGACTGGGAAATAATAAAAATAGAAGTCACAGGAAGTGGGTCTCCCTCTTGTTCAGTTTGATTTAGTATATTCTGATCTTATTCAGAAAATGAAACAGAATTAAATTAAAGGCCTTAAAATATATTAAAGTAGGATTCTGCAATTTCATTGATACTCCTATTAATGTTTTGTTATGTCCACACTGATGTTTCTCTTGTTCCTCTAATGTTCCAGATATGGTGTCAGCACATGTACTATATACGTATACATATACGTATACATATACATACATAGACACACACACACACATATGCCTAAATTATCTTTACACAAAATGCTTCTCTCATATCTTAATTTTTCTTCCCAGATATCCAAGCAGTAATTCTTTACCTAAAGGCAAGTATTAGTGATATTTAATATTCCCTTTCCTCCACTGTAGATTTTCCTACTTCTTAATAGCTGTTATGATTCTTATTAACTTTTCATATGATTTGTAAAGTAAAAGACTGTCGTTTTCTCCACTGTTCCCTAAGAATACAGAAAAATCAAGGGCAATTATTAAGTTTACAAAAATATTTATGAAGTGATTATGAAATATGCATGCTCAATAATGATGTGGGATTATGATTATTATGTCAACATCACATCTGTCTTTTGCATATTCAAGGAGCTTCAGGATTAATTGATTAATTAGCTGGCTAATTGATTAATTGACTTGGATTTTGAGACATACAGTCATTATGGATCATAGGCTGGTCTTAAAGTCACTATGAAATAAGATGTCATCAGCTCATGATAGTATCTTTATTGTATGTTTAGTTTTGGGTTTACAGGCATGCTTACCAAGCTTGCCATGAGTGATGCTATGTGTTGCGATGATTTCCTACCTAATAAGAGGTCATTTTATGTGCTCCAGAAAGAGAAGACCCACTGACTAAGAGGAAAGTAATATGCAAATTTTCTCAGTATAATTTTCTGCTCTCACTTTTTTTAAACAACACAATTTTGAGCCTTTCCTTAGAGTGAATTTTCACTTAACTTAAACTGTCAACATCTTTATGATGTGAATTCAAACACTGGGCTCACAAAACAGTACTATCTTCCACGGGCACAGTTGATCTGAACCACTGGCACATAGTGAATGGTTCTATCTGACTAAAAGTTGTACCTGTAAAAATTAAATGATAGTTCCTTTAACACAAATAAAAATTCACAATATTTATGAGGGAAGGATTGAGAATATCTTACCCTCAAAGTTAAGGGGAAGATTTCCTTTGGCTCTGGTGAAAACTATTATCTGTTTGAAAAGATGATTTTTTATTATTTAAAACATGAGTTATTTCTCTATTGTCATTTTACAATAAAGTTTCATATGATGAATATATAGAAATAAACTTATAGGTACATCATTATCTTTTAATTTACACACACACACACACACACACACACATATATATATATATATATGGATGTGTATGGATATATGTCATCCTTTTATGATCAACTTGGGGCTTTGTCTTAGAGGGTTTTCTTGAGGCTCTGAAAATTTGAGAGTATTATACATTAAAGCATTGAGGATGACTTATGAAAGCTTTTGTTTCAAATGTCTTATGCCCTCAATCAAAGCTATCCCTGGGGGTAAAACTTTTTGATAGAAGGATTGTAATCTGTCTAGCTCATATGTCTATATAGAGGGTCATGACTTTGGCAATCTTCAGAAATGTATTAGAAAAAATTGTTTGCCCAAGTACCAAACTGCAATCCAAAGAATCATTGCAATGTAGTGATTGTGTGTGTGTGTGTGTGTGTGTGTGTGTGTGTGTGTGTGTGTGTGTGATTTTTTTCTATTTCAGTATTGTTAAACCCATAGAACAGTAGTGAGCTCTCATTGTGTCTTGCAGATGGGATCCAGGTCTGGAAAAATTGGCAGTACTCTTACAATCTGGTCCAATAACTCAGAGTACTTAGAATTATATGAACAAAGGAAGAATATAACCATCATGAAACTCATAATCATATTTTTATAGTTTCAATATTAAATGCTGCCCCACCAAGGTCCATCCAGTTAAAATCATAGATAATATAATGGTGGAAAGTGAAATAGTGGATCTTTTAATAATAGAGCTTAGTGGAAGGTCTCAAGGTTACAGGAATTATGGCCTCAAAGAGGACAACATGAGCCTATATTCTTCCTTTTTTATACTGGCCATGAAAGAGCAATTTAACTATGCTACATGGTTCCCTCTATTATCATCTGGCAATGGATACCAATTTAAAAGCTAAGACACCAAACAAGCTTTTTATCTTTAATTATTGATTATGAGATTTTATATATATATATATATATATATATATATATATATATATTTCAGAGAAAAGAAACTTACTGGTACAGATAACATAGTTTTAAATGAGACAGTACATAAAAATCATATCTGACTTTATTAAAATATTATGTAATGAAGTCGTAACTTATATCATGATTGCTTTCAATATAAGTACATGGATTGCTTTTTTATTTCATGGGTCCATTCTGTAATAGAATAACTTCAGCCTCCCTAAAGTCCTTCTCTGTTCTCTGTCCTCTGTTCACCATTTGTCCTCCATCCCCCACTCTCCTTCCTCCCAGAGGGATAGCCTGTCTATACTTTTGGTTAAGGTTAAATGTTGGTAGAGGTTTTTATAATTTATCAATGATAGAAATAAGCTTTATTTTATTCACTCAAAAAGAGAAAGACAAATAATTTCTTAATCATATCTGTTCAGCTGGAAGAATATGATACTTTATGGTCTACTGATGTTATGTTATCATGTTATGTTAGATTATATTTTTATATCAAATTAACTTTTTATGTTATGTTATATTTTGTTGTAATGTTATTACAACTAAAGGAAGTTAAAGGAAGAAAATCTCTCTCACTGGGATTCCTAAACCCTGTCTACTCCCTTCTCATACCATCTCAAAGACAAATCAAAGTACTAAACCACTGTCTTAGAGTTTTACTGCTGTGAACAGTAAAACTTATTAAGCCAAGTCTTAATAAGAACAACATTTTATTGGGGTTGTTTTACAGGTTCAGAAGTTCAGTCCATTATCTTCAAGGTAGAAGCATGGTAGCATCTAGGCAGGCACAGTGTAGGAAAGAACTGAGAGCTCTACATCTTCATCAGAATACTGACTTCCAGGTAGCTAGGATGAGGGTCTTAAAGCCAAACCCACAGTGACATAAGGCCACACCTACTCCAACAGGACCACTTCTTCTAATAGTGCCACTCCGTGGGCCGATCATACACAAACCATCATATCCACCAAAGTTCATATTATGGAACCAAGTAATTTATTTTACATACTTACAGAGTGTGGGTGAGGGTTTTTGCAAAGAGTAGTAGTGACATCAAAATTACATTGGAATATCTTTTCCCAGGGTAGATGATGTTTTCTGCATAGTCATGTAGATGGATCCTCTTTCCATTAGCCCACTCAGAATATGAAATATATCTCTTTGCATAAAATCCCAGCCCAGGCCATGTGCAATGAAGGCAATGTTGCATGCAAATGTTTGGGAGTGGTAGATGGAATCTCAGATGAAAGTTCAGTGACCATCTAAACCCCTTCTTTTATGAGATAATGTCAATAGTCCAGCCATGATGATCTGTGGCAGGCAGGCAGGCAGAGGTTATCTAATGAAAATCCCAGCTGTTCTGCTTCGATGGATATGCACTAGAATACTTAGTTTGTTACGGTGCCGTGTTATTAGTGCACATTTACATGGAAAATCTACAAACTTTTTTCATTTCTTCCTTGTACATTCACAAACTGTCTTCGGCAGACAGACATATAGAACTCAAATATGTCATTTTGTCTTGTGTTCATAGAATGTTTCTTCATAAAACCCACTGAAGTTTATTTCACAGACTTCTATTGTTAAGTGATGTTTTGAATATATTTATGTGAACATACTAGATGAACAATCTAACTTATTATTATGACTTCTTCCTTAATGCAGAACTACTCTCTGCATTCACTGTGCTATCTGTGTGCCACCAGAAAGGCACAAAACTACATAATATGCAACTTGTTTTAAAATGCACTGGTTTTTATGACCTAATGTCAATATGAAGTCTATAGTTGCTTTTTAAGAGAGGTAATATTGCTATCACATAAGAATTAGAAATAATTTAGCTCACAAAAAATCAACAGACTCTCACATACATCAAATAAATAAGAGATTTTTATAACACGTAATAAATTAGATATTAATGCATCACAGCTCAGCCTAATTGATGAACCTATAGCTAATGTCAAGATTAGTGAGAAATAATGAAACCTTCTCTCCTCTAGAGCCATTAACATGATGAAGATAGCCACCACTGTTATCCAGTATAGTATGGAATGGCAGCCATGGCAATCAGGCAGGAGAATTAAATAAAACTTGAAGGAAACAAGTAAGGTTGATTTCAATTTATTTCTCTTTGAAGATCATATGATTCTATACTTAGAAAACCCCAGGGATTGCATAAAAAGACTTCTAGCACCAATAAACAAATCTGGCAAAGTAGCAAAAGACAACACACAAAAATCAATAGCGTTCTTATAAAAAAAGAAACAGATAAAACTTTTCCATTGGGGAAAATCTTAAACAAATGAACATCTGACACTTGGGAATCAAGCGACTTAAGGGAATAAAGAGCTCTGAATTAAAATATGACAGTGGAGAGAGAGATACATACAGCAGAAGATATAAAAAGATACAAAGACCAAAGAACATTATTCCTTCATACCTGTCCTCAAAAAGATGGAGTCACTGTTGGTGAGTGCTAAACCTATTCAGGAGGAAACTTTTATGACACACACACATTTTTATGAAAAGGTATCTATGGAATCATGCAGATGGTTCTCTATGAAGAAAAGGCAAATTTGTCTTCATTCTCATCCAAAAGCCTTGGTCCTTACAAAGTTCTTCCTTTAATGTATGTTGTGACGTCCACTGACTTAGTTTCACAGGACTTAGGACATGACAGTGACAGCATTTTGCTTTTAAAAAAATTAACAAATCCTTTCTCATTTGGAGTTGGGAAAGAGAACATCTGTCTTTCTAAGCTTCTGTTTTGAGTTTCTTTCATTGCACACAAATAACCAGTTAACTTACAGCTGTTTTACGTTTCTATCACCTATGATTAAACCAAGTTGGAACAGGTTTTTAATATCAGAAATCTTTGAGTGTGATCAGAATCTGGTGCTTTCCTGTTTTTGAGTCTCAGATGATCGCACTAAAGCAGAATTTTCCATAAACTTAAAAGCAAATAGACACTGCCAAAAAGCCTAAGTAAGCTAGGTTTGTACACTTCGCAGGAATATAGCTTTATGCTGAGACAGCATTGTGTGAATGGTAAATCTTCTCTAACACTTCATTTGAACATATTTGTTAGTAGAGAGGAAAAATATACTGTTAACTTCTAGTTAGGTTCTTTTTCTTTTGTGCTAGCATACCAAAAAGGTTATATAAAATTAAAAAATTAAATGTTTTAAAGATTTAGAAATAAGTTGCAGTTTTACACTAGGAATACGTTTGCCTTTTGACTTAAAATTATCTGTCTTATTTCTTTTCATAACTCTCCAATTTTGTAATGGGGTTAATATGAATATGTTATAGTTGCTCATGTGCTGAGAATCTGGAAACTAGAATGCTTGCTTCTCTTTTCCAATGAATAAGACCAAGAAGAGTGTTGGAGTTTACCTCTATATACAAATCAAAATTAAAAAATTAAGAAAATTAACTTTCAAGCCAGGCATATTGGCACACGCATTTATTCCCAGCACTCAGGAGGCAGAGGCAGGTGGATTTCTGAGTTTGAGGCCAGCCTGGTCTACAGAGTGAGTTCTAGGACAGCCAGGACTACACAGAGAAACCCTGTCTTGAAACTCTAACCCCCCCCCAAAAAAAAAGTAAAAGAAAAAAAGAAAAAAAATTAGCTTTCAATTTTAATAAGGTAATAGCCATTATAAAACTCAAATTCGTTTAGATATCTATCATTGTTTATAACTTATGACTAATTCTACACTGAGGATGTTGAGGCTCAAAGAGACTTATCTGCCTTCTACATTGCCATGATTGGCAGATCTTAGCCTCCCACCATGCTATTAGTTTTATACAAAGGTCTAACACCAACACTATTTACAGCTCTCAGGTTCAACTGCTTATGGACATATTTGCTCCATAGTTAAATGAAAACTAATTTTAAATAAAAACATTGGGATGCAGAACTTTCTATATGGTTGATGAATTTCTCAGGGATTTGATAGTTCCTCTGAGTGTATGGTGGAATGTGAATGATTATGAGACCCTCTGTACCTCCATCTTCTGATGGAGTCTAATGGAATGACAGACACAAACTACCCATAACCTACCTCCAAAATGTGGTGGTGGGCCACAGAGTAGTACCACTCCTTGACCTTCTCGGACAGATACTGTGCTTCTGGTTTTGGTTTCAAAGTCTTCAATATCTTGGAAAACAAATAAAATAGGTTCAGCATTCCTTGTTTTCAGAAGTAATTCAGAAGAATCTGAATATCCTAAGAACTTGGGATTGTTAGGAGTAACAGCTACTCATATTTAGCTTACCAGATAAATGACTAATTTACCTTCAGTGATGATTCATTCACAAAATCTTACATTTCTTTCTAACTTACTTTTTAATATGATTGAGTAGCATCTGTGATAAACATGTTTAAGACTACTCACTAACTACTTCCTTATACTCTCTCAGTTTGTAACTCAGCAGATTGTACTCTAAGCCTAGTACATATTTTGTATGTCCAGATGTACTTTGTTTAGGACAATATGCAGCCCATGTGCTTAAGTCTCAGTCTAATGTCTTAGCTGCCACTTGATGGTTAGACAATTTCTCCAGTTTAGGTTAGATTGGCACAGAGAGCAAGTTGCTGTGGACAGAACCAGTGAGACAAAGTTCATTCTCTATCTTCTTTATACCCCTTCACAAAGTTTATTCTTGACATGTTGTGATTTCCTACATCAAGGAACCCTAGAAAATTCAGAGATAGATGAAATCATCATAAGCCATCTTGTTAAGTTATAAATCTTTCAGTATTCCTAGAAAAAAGTCAGTTAGCCTCCAGGAATGAGCAAATGTTTAATCCCCTCTGAATGTCAATGTCTTCTTTGGTATAATTGATTGATTGATTGATTGATTGATTGATTGAATGATTCAGTGGATGGATTAGCTTATAAAGGGCAGGAATGGTGTTTAAGCACAAAAGGTATATTTGTGAGAATAACAGAGAATTGCAAAGGCCTGATTCACTGGGTATTTAATGGGAAAATCAGAAGAGTTGTAGGGAAAAAAAAAGTACATTGCTAACAAAACGTGACCACCATTTTGAAGCAGAGTCCACCATTTGTGAAGATTTGTGCTCCCTTCTTTTGTAGTGGCAGGGTTGCAATCAAATGTATTTCTTCTACTAGATAATACATCTTCATATTTCTTTGTAGAATATATACTAAACAAAAACAAACGTGTTTAAAAGAGCATCTGTACAAATATTCATGGTTCCTTTACACTCAACTTAACTACCTCTTAATGTGTCAACAAAATGGAAGCCACAGCATTCAGAAGCTACATTTTAGACATGAAAGTTGAGTGAAAAGGAACCATAACTATGTTTTAAGAGCCTACTGATGAAGACACCCCTCATGTTGGTAACAGAACACAGAGAAGTCAACCTTGAACTGACTAGGAAACTCTTCTCCTTCCAAAGTGCCTTGTGTGGCCAGAAGGTACTTTGAGGACAGCTAAAGGACAAAAGACGCCAGTGGTCTTATGTAGCACTAGACATTTTGTGCCACAATATTGAACACCCAGGCAAAATGTACATTTTGCTACAGTAATGAAATGTTAATTTTGGAATAACTAATTGTTCCGTTAAATATGAGATGTATTCAACAGGGAGGATTTCATGCCAGGTACTATAACCCTGGTCAAAATTCATGACTGAGGATACCATAGGTCTTAAGGGAGAAACATATTGTTTTGTTTTACTAAGTAGTTATGCTATCAAACTGCCTTCTAAATACTTATTTTTACCATAGAATTGTGCTTCTCTCAACTTAGTTCAAAGAAGTTTCTTTGCTAATAGGTAGTATGGTTAATGCAAAAATCCTTGCAAAGAGTAGGAATGAAGTTTAAGCACAGAAGGTCTATTTGTAAGGATAACAGAGAATCACAAAGGCCTGACTCACTGTCTGTAATTCTGCTAACTATCTAATAGGGAACCAGAAGACCTGTAGAAAAAACAAAGTACACTGCTAACAAAACGTGACCACCACTTTGAATAAATATATATATATATATATATATATATATATATATATATATATATATATATTCAAGGGTATATATAACTTTAAACTGATTTGTAGCTGGTACTATATCAACCTTTCCATGCAAAGCTTAGGGAACATTGTGGAAAAGTGGTGGAAACTAGTCTGGACTTGGAGATTTCTCGAAAAAACAGTGCTGTTATGCATCAAATCACAGCACTACGCTTACCCACACAAGATCAACATGGTCAAAATTCCAGCATGGATTGGGGAGCTACTGTTATTCAGTGCAGATGAGGTTGGGAAAAATCACTATACTTTAAGGATTGGCTATTGGTAGTTGGCTCATGACCCAGTGGATAACCACATACACATATACTTATGCAGAGTGCCAACTGAATTCTATCCATTATTGATAACAAAGTAATAAACTAAATTGAAGCTGACCAAGAGATGGGTTGGGGGTTGTAGGAGGAGGTGAATGGTGGTGGTGATGGATGGATATGATCAGTTTATGTTGTATAAATGCATGGTACATTAAAAATGAGTTTAATTACTTTTAAAAGCTGGGTATATGACTCAGAAGCACAAGTAAATTTCTATTGTACTGGAGGCATATTTGCAGTAATCCCTTTATTATTGTATTTAAACCTTTTAGTCTTAGGCACCCTTTAAAGGAAATGAAGAAAATACACATCTAATAGATATTATGATGACTTACATTTGGATTATGGGAAAAGGGAGGACAATGCTTTCATAAAAATGTAAATGGTGGCTGGGCGTGGTGGCGCACGCCTTTAATCACAGCACTCGGGAGGCAGAGCAGGCAGATTTCTGAGTTGGAGGCCAGCCTGGTTTACAGAGTGAGTTCCAGCACAGCCAGGGCTATACAGAGAAACCCTGTCTCAAAAAAACACATAAATAAATAAATAAATAAATAAATGTCACCAAAATTCTAAATGCACAGATTTTATGGTGCAGAGAAACCAATGCTGTAAATAGATTTAGGGTTCTGAAATTTGTATATGTATGGGCTATTCTAAGATTGAAAGAAAATACTTGATTTTGATTTAAGGTAATAATCATTATAAAAATTGCACCTACTTCTGTTACTTAGAAAGAAGCTATGAATGCAGAAAAGATCGATTTGGAGAATGCTTAAAATGATACTGGATGGTGGTGCGCACTTTTTATTTGATAGGCAAAGAGACCATGGAAGAGGAATCACAAGATAGAATTGGCTACAAAACATCCTTGTCTAAATTAAAAATGTATATCTTAATGTCAAAGTTAAAAATAGAAGAAAGCTGTATTTCTGAATATAGCTATACCACTACTGAATTACAAAAGAAACAATATAAAACCTACATATTAGCAGCCCATTAAACTGTTATAAAGTATCTTAAAATGATTATTTTTTAAATTGTTTATAGCATAAGAGTAATTGAGGTGTGTCAATTCCTCTATGAACATTTTATAAACATAGCATATATGACATGAGAGTAATTTTTAAGGTTTTAAACACCTTACCATAATGTGATTTGAAAAGTTATGTTTGTTGGACAAATAAGAGAATATAGTAGAGACATAAATTCTATTAAGCACTTCATCCCTGGTGTCGGGGAAGCTACAACCCAGATGTGTAAGAAGAGGATTTGCCAGTAAATAAACTATTTCAAGCCATGGGAACAGATATCACACACTCCAATTTTTGAGATGATCAATTTAGCAAATATGTCTCTAGATTCAATTACTGAAAATATGTACTCTTCAGAGGCGGAGAGACAATAAGAGAGGAGGAAGGGTGAGAGAAAAATAAAGGAACAAGTAAAAATACAGATCATAGCAATTCACTTGTAGAAAAAGATTATACAGGAGTTGATGATCATATGTGACTTTGGCAAGAGAACTCATTGGCATTTTGAGACAAAATCACGTAGATGAGGGCTTGTAGCTCAAAGGTGTACAAACAAACTTTTAAGAGTAGACTGACAACAGGAGGGGAGATTTAGGAAGAACATGAAAGGGTTTAGAAGACTATACTGATTAATTGCTTGTTAAACTAGGAGAATAATTTTTAGAGAACATGTGGAGGGACCATCCTCTGTAAAAAAGTAGAATCAGGAGAACTAATCTTGTGCTGTGGATATAATATGGTCTGCAGGGTATTTGCTGATTAGAATAAAGAGCTTTAGCTAGTGGCCCCAAATCTCCTGATAAAACTGAAAAGATTTTTGTATTTGCTAGGTCATTTGAGAGGACAGGGATTTTAAGAAACATATCTACACAGTGTTTTCACTGCCAAATTGAATAAAACTAAAAACATAAGGAATATAGAATATGTCTGAAGTGGCATCAGAAGGGAAGAGAGAGAAGATCATTGTATTTCTATCAACACTATGCCCACATACATTCATCTACAAACACAACTTGAACAAAACATTTGGCTTCCAGATACATTTGTACAGGTAGATATCTCTGTTTAAAGCATCCGTAGTTTACCGTTGTTTGTTTGTTTGTTTGTTTGTTTTTTACTAGACTAGTTTCTAAATAAATATGCTTTGCTTTTCAAGATGTAAAATACTGGATTCAGAAAAAGAGATGCATGAAGTACTATATGTATATTTAGCAATGCATCTATCTGTTCTTGACTTTTTTTCCCCTTGAGTATGATTGTGTGCATGGCATGTATGTTTGTGCAAGTGGGCAAGCATGTGTATGAGTGTGCACATGAAGCCTGAAGGACATACTCAAGTGTCACTCAGAAACTATCCTTATTGGCCTTAGCTTACCTGAGTGAAGGCTGACTAGCCAACAAGACCTGGTAACCTATCTACTCTCCAGGGGTGGGATTACAAGTTTCAGCCATCATGCCTGGCTTTATTTACAAGTGTTCTGGGAATTACAGGCCCTCCTGCTCACAAGACAAGTATTTCATTGACTTAGCCATCTCTCCAGTACCAGTTCCAGACTTGTAAAAATGAAAACTTTCCCCCAACAGAGTATAATGATCCCCTATAATTGAACTCCTTTTTTTTTTATTTGTTCTTCATCAAGGGTCATGAGCTGTGTGCTAACTGAGAATCTGGTGTGCCAGGTATGTATTTTGTGAAGTATTAATAATCCATCCTGTTCTATTTCCTCTTTGGTTATCATAAAACTGAAGTGGCCAAATGTATTTTGGTACCATCAGTATGAAATCATATAGTTAGTGTCATAAGGTAGTGGTATACGTTTGTCTAACAGTGTAAGATCTCTGGATTCAATCTCCAGTGCTGAATAAATAAAGCTATTGGCTTAACCTGTAATTTCTTTATGACTTTGCTTTGCATCATTTTGAATGAAAAGCTCCCTAACTATATTTCAGGACTAAAGTCAATAAATAGACCTTGATGTTTCTATGTCTTGTAGGTCTAAGAGCTGGCTAATCTAAGAATGCTTTTATCCCTCTTCACTATTATATTTGGCATGTATTGCTGCTTTTTCGTGGTCACAGAAAGGAAAACACTGTCAAAATGAGTAATAAGAACTTTGGTTGCATGGTATTAAGGAGCTCTAGATTTGAGTCACATCATCATCCTCTTACATACAGAATCAGGAGTCGTGTTTTCAGTGTTAATCAGAAGTCATTATACGCATGTTGATAAGATCTCTGACACCTAACCATTTTTTTCAATTTCAGGTAAATGGTACTCATTGGTGGCATCATTTCTCTGGGATCTTTGTGATCACAATAGGGTTTCTATTAGCTGCCACGAAGGAAATCACCTTCTCTTTAAAGTCACACAAATCTTGCTAGCTATCAAAACATAGATGTTGCAAAATGTGACTATGAATAAATTCATAATTCATATATTAAAGCTGTTTGATAGCACAGAGATCATAGTCAAGATACGATTTTGCCTTTATTCACACTAGGTGCTCCCTCAAAGGAGAATCCTCTCAGGTGGATATATTTTTCTCTATCGAGTCTTTACTTCAAATATCTTTCTGTCAGCTTAAAAAAAAAAAATCACAATTAAAAAAAAAAAAAAAAGCCGGGCATGGTGGCGCACGCCTTTAGTCCCAGCACTCGGGAGGCAGAGGCAGGCGGATTTCTGAGTTCAAGGCCAGCCTTGTCTACAAAGTGAGTTCCAGGACAGCCAGGGCTATACAGAGAAACCCTGTCTCGAAAAACCAAAAAAAAAAAAAAATCACAATTTAGTTAAGATAAAATTTGAGGCAAGAACTAAGGGATCCATGTAGACCTAGAGCTTTTCTTTCAAAGTTTAGATTTATCTTTCTCCAAGAAGAGATCAAGGAAAACCCACCAACTTCTATTTTTATGTTATCCTTTTTTATATTTTGCTTAAGAAATTGTTGTGCTGTTAGGTCCCACACTGAGATTGTCTCAAACTCTATAACAGTTTGAGATATTCCATAAACCACAAAGGTGACCTGCATAAGCTGTCCTTGTGCTCAAGGTTTAAGCCCTGCTGTGCTGGTTGCTGGTAAAGACCTCAATTGTTGACTGTTGCTTTCATTACGCTATTCTGATGACCATAGCTTATAGGGCCCTGTGGTTTTATTGCCTTTTTTTCCCTTTTGGCAGAAACATAAGCAAAAATGCAGTCACAAACAAGGCTCTGTTCCAAAGCCCAGCAGGAAGTGCCCAAAAATGGCCCATAAAGTGAGCTTTAAAGAATTACTGGGCCATATGCTCTCTCCTGGAACCCCCATGCCACAGTAGAGGGACAAGGGCTACAAAAAATGTACTTAAAATGAAGTCCACACAATGTTAAGTATTCCAATATTAAATTGGACGGAGGATGCATATTTGCAGCTGTCACGTTTAGGAATGTATCTCAGCTTAATTAAAGCAAGAAACTGTATGTTCGATGCCAAGGCCCGAGGATCACATTCAGAAGAGATGTTGGCAGGGCCAGCTCCTGAGAAGGAAGGAGGTCAGTGACTTGCCAAGTCTCATAAGCTTGAAGGAAGGTTGTGAGTAGCAAGGGTCCATCAGCCAGAATCGAGAAAAGAACACTTCCAACTTTTGAGGATAAGGGGAAATACATATGTGCCTGGAAAATATGCATAGTAGATGAAAAGATGAGTGTTTTAAAAATCTGAATGGCATGTCACCACCATTTATTATGCACAAAATACTTTTTAACACTGTAAGTATTCTCTTTATCTTCTCTCTAATTCATATATCAAGAATAGGTATCATAGGCCTCATACTCTCATGAGCATGGTAAATGCATCCTCAAAATTGCCAGCAATGTATCTGAGACTGGCACACACACTGAGCTGAGAAGGATCTGAGGCACAAAGGCTCCTTGACACCTAGGTGATAGGACAAGATTAAATGAGAGTGGTTCCTGGGCATATGCTCTTTAATGCGTGATGTTCTGCACTGCAGATGTCAACTGGAGTCTCTCAGTCATGTAATCAATGCCATTACCCTGCCAGCCCATGCCCAAACAAGCCAATCAACCAAAGGCATTTTTTTGTATGAATTTATGTAAACTCCCGAGGGGACAGAAGGATACTGTGCTACTGGGTTTAGATCCATCTCGGGTGCTCTGAATTCTTGTTTGTTTCTTGACATGAACTATATTGATTGAACTTGGCCCTTATTTTAACCAATCTAAAGATACAAAGGCCACACAGTAGTAAGAATAATACTTGGTAACACAGCCTGTGGTTAGGTCAGTGTTACGCATTTTTGTTTGTTTGTTCATTTGTTTGTTTTTGATACAGAGTATAATGTTCTTGGGAGCCCTGAAACTTGCTTTGTAGACCAGGCTGGCCTAGAACTCACAGAAAAGCACCTGCCTCTGCCTCCTAAGTGCTGGGATTAAAGGCGTGTCCCAATCATGCTTGGTACCAGTCTTACTCATTTATTAAGATGCAACTCACACACTTTAGGCCAAAATATTTGGTCGTTAAGATCTTGAATCTCTCTAGCTATAGTTTGTTGTGTATACCTATTCTTTCTTCAATATCACTTTACTCAAATTACTGTCTTTCAGGAGAAAAGGGATTCATATTTATTATATGTATATGAATATTATATGTAAATATATAAAATATATATAATATAATAAATCAGATCAAATAATCTGACTCCTTCCATAATCAAAAATTAGGAAATCTGCATCGACTTTCTCCAGGAGATAAGGAAATAACAATTTATTTCCAAGTACTAGAGTGTTAAAGTGTCTGTACTTGAAAGCCAGACTTTAAATTCCCTTTCTTACTAAACCTTCCCCTCAGACAGACTCTGTAATCTGCTCCCAAACCTGAGACATTGCTCAGTTTCTCTCTTGATCCACACCTTAAAAGCAATTTCAATTATTTGTCTCTTTGAAGCCATTAGATCTGACATTAAACGCAGAGATTTATTTTCTCCAGCTCCTTGCTTTCCAGCAATCAAATACTACTTCCCCCTTTGAGAATCTGTCTGAAGAAGTTTCAGTGTTAAAGCATGCACTGGGATAAACAGGACTCCTGAACATCCCTCACCTTCAGGAAGCGGCTCCCAGGTTGAAGATAAGTGTTTTGTTTTGGCCTAAGGCAAAAACATTGTGCTGAGCAGTGAAATATAGAGATTCCTTACCAAGCAAAACTCAAGTGCTGTAAGACACCAAGAAAAGTCCCTTAGTTCAGTACCGCTCCCACAGAATTTCCAGATATAACTACAGGGACCTTTCAGAATTAAGAAAGCAAAAAACTATTTAAAACTCTCAAGTCTGGATTCATATTTTACATACTGCTCTTCTTCCCCTCTATTTCCCATTTCTTTAGTGGTTTGAATAAGGAGAGGATTTTAGTTCTATTATTAATTTTCTCAGACTTTTATTAAGTGCCATACAAAAAATATCTCTGCTTAGCCCAGTTTCATTTTCTGCTCTCCTTCTCTGGATGCTATATACTCAGTTACATTGTTCCTGATATTATTGTGTTTCCTAGCTTAACTCAGTAACATAACATGACATAACCTAATAAAGTGCAATGCTATTGTCAAATCCTGTAAAAGAAGCAATAGCTAAAACTTGATATTAGACACAAATCTGGAATGCTAATATCTAAGTAGGAAGTAAGAACCTATTTTAAGAGCTTCTGGTGTCAGTTCCATTTAGAATTCCAACTAAAATTTCTCACCATTTTTTTTGTTATTGCTGTTGTAGATGTGACGGTATTTATATTAAAATTCAAAAATAAATACTAGAATCACAAAGTGGCTGAGAGAATACAAGTGCTTGCTGTCAGTCACACAACTGATATTTAGTCCCTAGGACTTGGTGTAAGGAGAAACTAGATTTGTACAAGTTGTCCTCTAGACTCTACATGCATACTTGTAGCCTATGCACCACACATGTGCACAGCTGAGTGCATGTGCATATGCATGTGGGCACACACAGAAGTTAAACAAATGTGATCAAAATAAGCAATCTACAAATAACACGTAAGGCCAAATGAGTGGTTAACTGGTTTTCTGGCAATGATAAATTGACAGAGAACTATTTTGTGTCACATTCAATTAAAGTAATACAAATTAATCAAAGGAGAGGGCCACTATATTCTTCTCCAGCAATTCAGCATCTAGATTTTCAAAGAGATAGAAATTTAGTAAATAGAACAAGTAGAAGCATTTGAAGTTCTTAAGAGCTCTTTTATAATACAGATGAACAATTACCTATGCTTTACTGCAATGAGCTTATTTGTTTGATGAATAATGATAGTAATAGTTACATACATGAAAAACTAGGCAAGTCCTGAATATTATATTCAGTTAAAAACAGATGAGGGGCTAAAGAGAAGGCTCTGTGATTAAGACTGCTTCCTGTTCATCCAGAAGACGAAACTTCAGTTCCCAGTAAACAAGTCAGGAAGCTGCCAGTGACATATAACTTTGACTCTAGGGGATCAAGGGCTTTAGGGGATCTTCTCACCTATGCAGACACGCACAAACATATGACATATGCAAAAAAGAGCAAATTAGCTAAAAGGCATCTTAAGTAAATCTGCTTGAAAAGAACCAGAAGGAAAGGAGCTTTGAGAGCTTAGAGGAATTGAAGATGCCAATTCATCTAAAATATTAGCATACAGTTCCTGGGTTGATGAATTAGAAAATTATATATATATATATATGTAATTTTAATATATGTATGAAAAATAGGTTTTCCACAGCTCCTAGTTAATTCTGTGTAAAGCTCTCTGATGGGATTAAATGGTCAATTCACAACTGTAAAACCACAGACTGTATCCAAATATGCCCCATATGGTGCTCATTGCTAGAAGATTATCAATTCTTTATTTTACTTAACTTTTCTCCATTTTTAAAATGGAATAAATTCTAGCATAGGCCTCAGATGAATGTAATATTGTCTCCTTAAGAGGCACAGCATTCTTTAACCCTACCTCTAATTGCTTATACAAGTCACAAATTTTAAGAACTATCTTATTACACCATTTCAAAGACCCTAGAGGATTATCACAAACTCAGTGGAGGGTCATGGTCAGTACAGTGGTTCTCATAAGTCATACTTTACAAATATCACAGCTCCATTTCTTGTACCTCACTGTTTAAATCTAAGGATACTCATAGGACTGGATCAGAGGGTGTTATGGATGCCATAATGTAGAATCAAAGGAGGTGATGGATACCAATTCTATGATGGATGAACACTTCTCATGTACCAGCCTCATAAGACGCTGAGAATATTTCAGTGAGCTTTTGGTTTCATTGCCTTTATCTTTGCTATGTTTGAACCACACATTTTTGAAGCTTGAATGTGTCTTTCTTTACTACCTTCTAGTAGCTAGCTAAAATATTCTGTGAATGAAAAAAAGAGTGCCTTAAGTCCAAAGCATGTGAATCTTACTCCAAGCACAGTCACACTATGTTTTATTTTATTCCAGAGCCTGTTTTATCAACTTGACACAAATTGTTAGACCAAGGGTCATTGAATCTCCACTGGCCAGAAAACCCATCCATCTCAGTTGGAAGCTGAAGCAACCTCTTAGCTTGGTGTTTGAGTAGTCAGAATAAAACCTAGAATGTTCCTCTTCACGGTCATAAAATTTGACTTTGGGTGAATGTTCACTTTTCCTACATTTTGTTGTACAAGAGGAATAATGTCACTCTCTTTTAAGTCAATAAATTTTGGAGAGATTTCCTAGGGCTATTTGTGAATCCCAAGATAAGTAAATGATATAAGCATCACCCAAGTGTACTTGAAAGTAGGTATAAAATCAGCATCCTCAGGCACATAAACCATAGGAGGGAGGATATTGCTTAGACACTGTATCATCAGGGGCTGTGTCTTCTATCTAAGCATTTAAAGAGTCTACTAAGGAATCTCTTAATATTGGAGGAAAGCGTATCTTTGGTGGTCTCAGTGAACAATAAAGTCACCACAACAAAGAACAGTGGGTATTTCTAAATATGCATTAAATATATGAAAGCTACGCCTATAGCAGGATGGAAGGAAAGCCTTTACTGAGATCCTCTATAGTTCTTTGAACTTTGTAAAGCAAACAGTATGTGAGCATTTTTGATTTCTATTATAATTATAAACATCAGTGTTCATAAAACTTAAGTAGCTTTTCCTGTATGGTTAAAGAGGAATAATATAATGACCCCTATCCTGCTCTGATCTGACACCTGTTCATACACCAGACACTGCTCTTCTTATACTCCTAAAACAGAAGTGAAAATAATGAGACAGAGATGAGGGACAAAGCCTGTAATTGAAAAGTCATGTTATCTGAGAGTAAACAGTATAGGTCCTATCTCTTTGGAGAATACAGTGTAGCTTTAACTGTTCCAATTTGGAGACAGTGTCAGAATAGCCATGACTTGCCAAGAGTCTAACAGAATATGGCTAAAAGTTCATTCACCGTTACATGTCATGGAAGATCATCAACAAATAGAGTGGAAGTGTTGGTTCAGGTGGTCCACTACCCGACAATGTGCCTTTTGGGGAAAAAGAGTATACACTGTACCTGCTGATCCATTTCTCTGACTCTACTTGGAGCTAAACACAATGATTTATAGGGCCAGTGGTTCAGATCTTTGGTAAAGTTGGTTTACGGTATTGACTACGCCCTTCAGCCAGACCTTTGCTCTAATCAATGTGGTCCTCTGTGATATAACCAGATAGCTTCTAAAATCAGTGAACTGTGTGCGGTATGATAGGTAGGGTTAAAGAGTAAAAGAACATTTGAATAAGTTGCTCTCCTGTTTCTCAAAGGAACAGGAACTGAAAGTGTGCTCTAGGAGACCGTTTGAATATATACACTCTGTGTTTAAAAAGATTTTTTCCCATTGACTTCTGTGTGAAATTTATCAGTGAGTGCAATGAAAATATTTGAGTTATGTATAACCCTACCACTTTTCATATCACTTTGATAAAATACCTGACTGGAATAACTGAAGGGAGGAGAGATTGATGTCAACTTGTAATTTTAATGCACACAGAGTGAGAAGGTGTGGCAATAATAATAGTATGATTATGTTGGAGCATATGCCTGCATCATCTCTACTCTTCACTTCTGTATTGGCACAGAAAACTGAGATGGACAACGTGGAGAGATAGGTTATAAATATCAAATTGTGTCACCTCAAAAATCTACTTCCTCCAACTAGGCTCCCTTAATGTACCTTGTACGATCTTTCAAAAGAGCATCGTCATTTCCCCACATGTGACCTCAAAATCTTAACAATGTGTTTGAGATTGTTTGGAAAATAATTCATCTGTTACTAAACACTAAAAGTTTTAACTTCAGTGTAAACCAAGAAATACTAATGGAAAGAAGACTATTAAAGACTTAATATTTCAAATCATTGTATTTTGTACTCTTATATTTGGGCAAGATAATATAACTTGTTCAATGTGTACTGCTAAACGACCTTAACTTGTGTATCTCATACAGATTTAGTTTTTTTAAAGGACATTTTGGTTAATTTTTATATTTATATTTTATGCTATATCTTTATGCAATTGTTTATGTAGTCAGGTGATATCAATACTCAACACAGAGCTGAAGATGACCTAGTATTCAGAATTACTATCTATTACACTATCTTTATGCCTCTACCTTCCAAGTGGTGATAATACAGGTATGCACCAAAGGATCAGGAGAAACTTCAGAGCATAATAGGCATCTACAGGATCTGGTAAGCAAGTCTTAGTTACCAAATTTAATGAGCGATTCCTATTTGCCCAGCACTGCCCTAGAGTCAAATATCTAGGAATAAGCTCAGGAAAGAATTATTATTATTATTATTATTATTATTATTATTTATTATTTATTATTTTGGCCAATGAGTGTTTCTCTAATTTATGTCACACTCGAATTATGGAATTTTCTGAAGCTTCACATTAAATTTGAAACATCAGTTTTTATATTTATTTTTTTCATAAAAAAAATATGACAAGATATGGGAATGCATCATTTGTTTCATTTCAAGCACAGAATGGTATAGAAATAGTCATGGTGGTAATTATCCAGAGAAAATGTCAGACAGACAGGGAAACTCTCTGCAGTATATAGCAGTTTGAACACGTGGCAGCATCAAACATCTGCTCTGAATTCACATTAGGTACTACACATCTAATTACATAAAATGTAAAGACTTCACCTGCGGATCCTAAGAGGCAATCTGCTGTAGAGTAAGGACTTATTGAACCTCTGGGTGTTTTGAGTGTGAGTCCCCAGTTCTAAGTAACAGGCATGCAAAACAATCTACCCAACAAAACATCAACAAAAAGTGGTTTTGATAGTCTGCGTTTTTTTGAAAAAAAGTTCTCTTGCTTGTCACCACAAAGTCACTTGAAAGCAGGGAGCCAATTTGTATTCAAAAGGTTCTCTTTCTATCTGAAAATGGAATATAGGCATTTTCACTAAATTGCTTCTCTAAAAGAAATAGACAGGGTCTGATCTGCATTGGCTTAAGCATATTTCTGCCTGAAGACAGAGGAATGGCCTCGTTGACCCTGAACAATCTTTATGCCTCAAACCTTGGGCATTTTTCGTCTAAATTTTTAGTTCAAAGTAATTTTAGTACAGATCTTTCAAATATGGAATTTTTCTTACTTCTCAAAAGATGAAGTAATTTTAAACTATACTTTCAGATATGTATGGGGTTGCTTATGCCTGCGTATAAACATATATATGTGGATATATATATATATAACTATATATGTATTCTAATATATATGTGATAAAATTTGAGCTAATGTCCAAACACTTGAATAGGTATTATTATATATATCATTAAGTCTTGATAATAACCTTTGAATTTAATTTATATGTTTATCTATCTATATATATATATATATATATGAAGGTTATTGTACACACATAACTGTAAGAAGATAAAAGTCATACAAATTTATGATTCTTGTAATCTTGAGGATGCTGGAAATTGAACTCAGGTCCTTCACAAGAAGAGCAAGTGCTCTTTACCATGGAGACAAACACACACACACACACACACACACACACACACACATACACATGCAAACACACACATATACACATATACACATGCAAACACACACATATACACACAAACATACACACACATACACACAAACATACACACATATACAAACATACACACACAAACATACACACGTACACGCACACACACACATATACACACGTGTGTGTGTATGTGCAACTAGAGGGAATATAGTTGCATAAATATAAAAATCATGACTCAGAATATAAACTGTCAAATTCCCACAGCCTGTGATTAGAACCAGAATTTGAGATTCTGTCACAGTTTGACTATAGACTTTTGGCTCTTCTCATCATTTCTTGCTGACTTTACTCATCATCAGCTGTATCTCACACTTGACAATAGACGTGTGATTAATTTTATAAACACAGAAATTAAAACAAATAAATTTAAATAATATCAATCTAATAGTCAATATTAGCAGGAATGTATATTGTACTTCATTTTTAAATATGAACATAAGAGTCATGTTTATATAGGATAGTACTTCACAAAATGTTTTATACCTATCTTCAGCCCTATTAACTAGCTTGAAAAACATTGTGGTAATGTGATGGTAAGTGTGGTCCCTGTTGTAAGGCTGCCCTTCTATCATTTCCTAACAAGTTCTTTGATCTTTGCCCATTTCCAGTGAGTTATGGAAGTCTTATAATGGAACTTTTGGTTTAACTAAATATTCTAGGAAATGAGACTCGGTGGAATTTTTAGAAGACACTCAATAGAGACTAGCTGTCAGCACTGGAAAAACATTTGTGAAAAATACTCTAGGACTGTTCTATCACACATGAGAGAAATCTAGTATCTTAGCTGTTTTTTGTAAACAGAGGATCATTGGAACATAGCCACATACCTTTGTTTAATATTACTAATGACTGCAACTATGGATCTATGTAAAGAAAAGTTGCTAACTCTCCAGTATACCACGTTGGCCCTGCAGACTAACAGCTCAAGGGTCCTAGCTTCATTTCTGTTGCTGTAATGCAATTTACCTACAAAAACAGCAACTTGGGAAGGAAGTTGGTTTGATTTGTTTTGGTTTTCAGGCTACATATCCAAGAAATTGAGTAGGAACTTGGAACCTGTACTAACATTACATCCATGGTAAAGAGTCCTTATGCCCACTTAGACTCAATCTCTATACTTACAAGGTCTAGGATTCAAACCCAGGGAATGGTGTTGCACACAGGGGGCTGGGTCTTCCAACATCTCTTAACTTAAGACAACCACCCCAGTTCATATATCCATTGACCACCTTGATGTAGACATTTCCTCATTGATACATTGATTAAATCCCAGGTGATTTTAGATGGCATCAAGTTAACAATTGAAACTAACCATAAAGCCAAACATTTCTGATGGAGGAATGATATTCCCAGCAGATAAAAGGTTGATGCTTAGTAGAGGAGATAAAACATTAATCTAAGAACACCAGCAGGACCTGGAACTACAATTATGAAGATGTCAGTTGCAAAGGAAATGGAAAAAGCTGATTTTCACCATCTCTGATCTCCACACAAAAACAACACTAGCTTTATTTGAGAAACCCAGCTACTTTACCCCACACTTTTTTTTTTAATTAAAAGTATTTATGACTATTTTTTCATTCCTCACACATAAACCACACACCATCATAGCTTGGCCACAGCACATTCAGGCTTCATGACTCATAGGGAGCAAACTTTATGAGTTAGGACAGTGCAGAAGATATAAATTGGTTGATTTTATATTTTCTGTTCAAGGAAAAATTCTTATTTTATTGCCGAGCTTTGAATGCTTCTTGCAAAATCTTCACTTTTTTCTTTTTTCCTTTTCTCCACCCAGTTAAGTAGTAACAACAGTACCAAAATTTATCTGGACATGTGGATAATGTGGTCTGTTATTTATCAGAATCTCAGTCATGTAGTTACAATGAAAGTAGAGAAAGCACAACGAACATCTCCCACAATGCAAAGAAATGATAGGAATAATGTTTTGCCCTCCTTCCCAAGTATTAAATTTTATCAGCCAGAATCTAGCAGCCCTGAAAGCAGAGCAGTCTTTGTTGTTAACAATATCTCAATCTTACTTATTGCTTTTCCAATACAGCTTTCTGGGGAGTGATTTGTGATAAAGCTGACACAGGAAGTGCAGAGGGGGACAGACATATAGCCAAATAAATCAGATTAAAATGAAATTGATTGAATGAACTCAATGGCAGCTCCTCAGTCTGCTTCTCAAGTTCAGATGTGATGTCTCCATGTTGCCTTTGAATGCTTTGTGTTTGACTTACTCACTGGGAGAAAAAAGAACCTAAGCTACCACTGTCTAGGCAGGGTTGCCATTTTAAAATTTTGCCTCTAGTTGATAATCAGGCTTTCTCTACAGGAGAACTTTCATCCTATTGTACAAACCTGTGCTTAATAATTCTCTGTAACCAACTAGTGTCTCATTCTGCCAAGAGGAACAGCACACAGAATGAATTCTTCAGGGGAATCAGAGTCTCTACTCATAGTTACTACTGTGTAGCATGATGTTGTGACCACAGCAAAGGACTGGTAGGATTTAATTGGAAAGTGGGTGTGTTAAAACTGGCCTACTTACTAAATTCAAATGAGACAACCTCAGAAAGGGAGCCCGAGGAAGCAAAGTTAGGCATTTACCTCAGGCTTGGAACCAAAATAAGTTCCCACTGGATCCAGGTGCACATGTAAGAAATGAAATTAGAAGAAAACTGTAAAAAATTGCCCTATAACCCAGAGTTCAAGAACATGTTCTTATGCATGACACAAATTAAAATTTCTAAGGAAATAAGAAATAAATTGAATTTAACAAGTGCTGGATTTGCATAATAAAATTTCTATGTGATAAAAATACCAGTAACAAGGCAAAATAAAGGTGGTCACATTTCATTGTATATATAGTAGGAAAATATAAATGTTCATAGTAAAATATTTTTAGGAATTATTCTGAACTCTTCAACAGAAAACTCAGCAAAGGTCATGATTAGAAAATTGGCACACTTCTAAATTGGCCGTGAACATATGAGTAAAGTCCAATTTTGTTAATAAACTAAGAAATCCAAAGGCAAAAAGCAATAATTTGTCACTCATTAGATGACTAAGAATAAATACTAAATGCCTATTATATCAGAAGAGGTAGTGAGCTTGCAAGCAACCCTGATATAACTAGATTTTAAGGGATATTTATCTAGACACACTGATATTTAAAATGTGTAACATATTTCCTGCAAAACCAACTACCGAATATTTACAATAAGGCTATATTTGGCCAAATAGTAAAATAATGTATAATTGTTATTTAACTCTCCAATGACATCTAAGACAACCCATCCTCCGTGGGAGTCGATTATTGAAATTATAAAGCTATCTGAGAAAATGCTAGTAGCGATTTAAAAACAGGAATAAATCTCTCCGCATCCATTGATGTCTAAGATCTAGGATTATTTTGTATTTATTTCATAACATTCCTCTTTTCACGACTGAAATATTTACCCTTGATAACTTTATATATCTCATGTGTAGCTTGAAATAACTTGACTGTAGAATAAATTTCATTTTAAACATTTAGCTCAGATATTTCTGGTACAGAAGCTTCTCTCTACCCTGCTGATTTTCTGAAAATGGATTCTTATTTATTTTTTAAATAATTCTTCAAACTTTCATCAAATTAAAGAATCAACTTCAACTATATATTTGTTGGAGGATCTTGGGTATTGTTCTTGCCATAAAAATCCACACACCCTTGTATGTATTTGCTATAGATCTGACATCTAAGATTTCTCAACAATACCTTTACTTTCCTCAGTCTCCAGAAACTCTCTCACAGGTCTTTATTATGTATTATATGAATGGCTGAAAAGCCTTCAAACTATTTCACATCTATAATTCATACTTTATCATAATTAGCACAAAGAACTTCAGTTAATATCAAAACTATATATAATAATCATATAATGAATCATGTAATCTAAATTTTAGATTATGTAATCTAATAAACCATAAAATAGATTGAATTATCTAAAAGATGTTTGATGGAAAATTCATGTAATGTTGGCATTTGGGAGATTAAGGCAAGGATATTGTATCTGAAGGTAGCCTAAGTTATACTGTTAATTCCCAAATCAAGCCTTGGCTGTTACACTGTAAAGTTCCTTCCCAAGCCAGAAATAAAATAGCTAACATAAAAATATAAAATGACATAACATAGATCCTTCCCTAAGGTATTTTTTTCTTAGAACAATATACAAACACTGAATGAGTTCAGAAGGCCACTGTATTTGATGCCTGCTGCCTCTAGCTTCCTCTAAGGCTTTTCTCTCTCTCTCTCTCTTTTAATCCATCCTAGAGTTATGTTTAAGTTTCTATTGAAAGTCCATTTTTTAAACATGCTGTTCTATGCTTTATGGAGTGTTTCCAAAACCAAGTCCACTTATCACGTATGGACGACTTAGTGTAAAGTAGCCTCACATCTTACATCTAAAGCTAGGTACTACAGTGACCTCTGCAGTGAGACTTTATAATATTCTCCTTCTGAGATACAACCTACTTCACCACTGAAATGTAGTCTGGTGTTTCCAACACATTCAGCGGTGCTGGCATGTTAAGTCTCATTCGCCTTGAACGTTAGTTACTGAGTTCTCACAATAAATCTTTCCAATTCTTTAGAATCTCTTTGGGTTATTTATTAAACTTTTCATTCTGTATATATGTTAAGTCTTAGAGCATATACTTCCTTAGAGTGGCATGTTAGTCCACTGCACCCTCGTTGTTATAAACTCATTCTGCTACTATGGAAAATGCTTAGACTACTCAACCGGAACACTAGGACTTGTAAAGAGGAAATGAATCATTTCACTTGGCTTAGTTTTGGCCATGATACATATGAGAACCAGACAGAAAAAAAAATGTTCTACATAAGTTCCTACAAAACCTAAAGAAAAACCACCTGAGATTTGAGAGTAAAACCAAAGCTACACTATTGTACATCTTCAAAATGTCCTAGTGGTTTGTTTTACCACAGTGTAACACTATGAGTACAGATAATACAAGAGATAATTTAGATAATTGATACTAGGTAGCCTTCAATGTTCATCTACTGAAAGTCTCATTCATCTCGAACTTTAGTTACTGATTTCTCACACACACACAAAAAAAAATCTTTCCAATTTTTCAGAGTCTCTTTGGGTTATTTATTAAAATTTTCATTCTGTCTCTATGTGTGAGACCCAGTATTCTTTGTCCATATGGCTAAGTAACATTGAAAATGTACTTTCTTTTTCCAGCATAGCAGTGTCTGATATTTGATAATATCCAAATGTAAAGAAATAAAATGTGTAAATAGGTGAATGAAAATGTCACTTTAATATAATGCTCCTGAAAGTTTTTCATTCTTAAATGGAAGTGGATGAAATTAGTGTTGTTTAGTCAATGAAATACTATATAGAAGTTTTATCAATAACAAAAAAAAATTTAGAAGCCAGGTATGATGGCACCTCACTTAATGACAATACTTTAGAGGCAGAAGCAGGAAGACCTCTGCAAGTTCAGAGCTAGCCTGCTCTACATAGACAATTCAGAGCAACCAAAACTCTGAGACCCTATTTCATAAAACCAAAACAATAATTAAACAAAAAATTAGTAAATAATGTAGAAATTTAGCTAAGTAAAAAATCATGAGTATACAAAATGTATTTAGCTAAAAAATATATTCACTCAGGCAAAAATCATATAAAAATGTTAAGTAAAATAATATAAATTAAATATATACGTACAAAAATCATATCAGGAATGAGCTAGAAACCTGGTAATGGGATATATAGAACATGAACAGGCAACCATGTTATATACAGAACATAACCAAGCAAGAATTCCAGTGTAGATTGCAACCCAAACTCAGCCACAAAAGCTTTAAGCTAAAATTTGCCCTGCCTACATGATGTGGCTGGGGTAAAGGTGGCATAGAAATTTTGGGATTGGACAAGCAATAACTGGTTCAGTTGGTGACTTCTGTCAATAAAGGGAGCCCGGCCCTGACACTGCCTGCAGGGCCATAAAACAGAATATAGATAGACTAGAGACCTAGGATAGAACTAAACATGGCTGATAAAAGAAAGAAAGGAAGAAAGAAAGAAAGAAAGAAAGAAAGAAAGAAAGAAAGAAAGAAAGAAAGAAAGAAAGAAAGAAAGAAAGGAAGGAAGGAAG
>NC_034591.1:121080538-121095169 GCF_900095145.1 Mus pahari | reverse complement strand
AAGAAAGAAAGAAAGAAAGAAAGAAAGAAAGACAAAAAGAAAAAAGAAAAAAGAAAACAAAAACAAAACAAACTCAGTGGCATGATTCCTAACCATACTCTACTATACTTATAGATGGGTGCAGAGTTCAATTGTTATCAGAGAGGCTTCATCCAGAAACTGATGAAAACGGATGCAGAGATATGTAGCTAAACATTAGGCATAACTCTGTCATTCCTGCAGAAGAGGATGTAAGAAGGGTTTAAGAGCCAGAAAGGTCCAGGACACCACAAGAAAACATACAAAATCAACTCATCTGGGCTCATAGGGACCCACAGAGACCTACCCTACAACTATGGAACCTGCATATGCCCTAGGTATATGTTATGGTTGTGTAGCTCTGTCTTCTTATGGACTTGTAACAGTGGAATCAGGAGCTGTCTCTATCTCTGTTTCTTTTGCCTGCTTTTGGAACCCTTTTGCTCATACTGGGGTGCCTTGACCAGCTTTAATAGGATAGCAGATCTTATTCCAACTTGGTATGCCATGTTTGGGTGATATCCTTGGGAGACTTGCTCTTTTCTGAAGAGTAAAGGAGGAGGGGTGGATTGGAGACAGGCAGAGGAAAGGTAGAGAAGGCATGGGAAATGAATATAGAGGGAGCGGCGGCGGGGGGGGGGGAGATGCAACTATGGTCCAGATGTTCAAAAATTAAAAAAAGAGAGAAAGCAGGGGGGTTATATCATTGTTAAAGAAAATTAACTAGTTTTTTTCCCCAGAGCATGGTAGAGTAACTTTTGGTTATTATAATTCTGTTATATTTCAAAGTAACTAGCAGTGTAAGAACATTTTGACCCAAAGGTTACACATTGTTTACATATATTCAACTACAGTTACTACCAGGTAACTGTATCTAAATTTGATATTAAAAGGATCATATTTGAAGAAGTCCACTCTAGTTATATTCAACTGAAGCACACATAGTTCGTGAATATGGTAAGTGGCTGGTCAAGTCCTTGTCACTGTAGGAATGAAGGTACAATGATTTGTTAAAGACTGGCTTTTGGTTAGGGAAGACTGGAAATACATTTTAATGTTTAGGAAATATGGATTTGAGTTCTTATACAAAATGCAATGTTCTATTAAATTAGGACTGAGAAATAACAGATGTCTTGGGACTCTGGTCTTATTATAATGCCTTACATATATAAGAGCAAAAGGGTCAATGTCCTGAGAACAATGAGAACAAGTAGAAGTTTGAGGTGTGTGTTCTCAGGCAATCTTATCTTCTAGATCTTCTAGTCCTGCTAAGGAACAATAGTTTTATTCAGAGCATCACTTCCTCTGACACTTTCTCCTGTGAGGTGGGGTAAACAGGACACAGCTAGACTTATGGACTGGAGTGAGATAGCTTGTTAGGGCATCTGCGGCTGGAAATGCTTTGAAAGACTAAAGTTGGGTTCAGAGACTGACTTCTGTTACCATTCAAATTCAGGCTCAAAGTCTAATATTCCTTTGTTGTGAGAATTTCAGCAGACTTGGGGAATTGCTGTGTCTGTCATTTGGCTGACTGCACACCTATTAACTTTTATAAATAGTAATACTTAGATTAATACAATAGTCACAGTTTGTAACTAGCTAGACTTACCAAAAACCTGTCATAAATTTTATTTTGTGATCTAGATACTTTTTGATTCTTATCAAATGAAACAGGTAACCTTGTAAATGGATAGCGAGAGCTCTGCAGAAACAGAGGACATTCCAAACGGCTCAGAGGGAAAAGGAAATGGGTTCACCTCTAACACAGTTGTTTGTATTTAATAAAAAATAATCATTTTTACTTAAACTTGATGAAATAATTATATTAAGTCCTTTTTTGCTCAAAGAATAGATCTCCTTCTGTAAGAACTCTAATAGCTTGTTTGTTTGGGACTTCTGAAAGAATTAAGGGGAGGTTATATAATCTCTATTCATAAATAAACAGAATTGACTTATGTAAAACAACTCATTAATATGGATGTGAAAATAGATCTGAACTACACAATTCTCATAAAGAAACAAAACACTTGGTAATTGTCTTGTTAAATCAGTCCTCTAGATCTAGGCTCCCCCTCATCTGCATTTTCTGTCTTGACTACAAACACTGCATAGGAAGGCAGATATTTCTGAGAAGGGATTACACTTTAGAAACCTATTGCTTTGGCAAGTGTTAAAGTCCAGTCCCATAGTATTCACTGGATTTGCTTATTTCTTTCGGTGAGATTGATATATATGACCAGATACACAAATATAAAAAATGAACACGGCCCTCCCTGCCTGTGTTTTTGTTTCACAGAAAAATGTACCTCAGCAAATTGTTGAGGTTAGGAAATGGAATTTTGAAATGAAAAGATGAGGTTTTTTTTGAAAGGTCATTGGTGAATCCAGAAATACAGGTTTCAATTTGCTTTTCCACATGGGTACAGCAGGTTTTTCAGCAGTATCTCTGTTGACCCTTTGATTATTCTGGTAGTCAGCTTCCTTAGGTAGTGACCTATAGCAACCCTTGATAATAAGTATCTACCACTCACAGTCTTGTATTAATGTTGGCAACATCAGTTCCATCACTGAACTATAGATGTTTAACATTAGGTCCTGTTGCAGATCAGGTGATTCATATACTTTGTCATAGGTTACTGAGAATCATCATATAACTTATTATTTTAAAAAACAATAGTTAGAGAGGATTATGAAAGTGTAGTTAAAATATGGAATGTCAAGAACTAAATCACAGTTTATTTCTAGTCTATTGTTCTTAGGACACATGGTTTTACTGCCCTGAAAATAGTCTTTGCCATCAACAAAACTAGTGCTGTAACAAGAACTTTAATTATATTTGCAATCTTGAGAATTAATCAAGATTATATCTGTGTGAAAATGTATGTATGATTTATTGTAGTTTTAGTTTTTATAATATGAGTGTTTTGCCTTCATGTATATTAGTGCTCTGGGTGAATGTGTGGTGTCTACAGAGGCCAGAGAGGGCATCAGGTCCCTTGGGACAGGAGTTAGAGATAGTCTTTGTGAGCCACCTTGTGGATACTGGGAACAGAATATGGGCTGTTTATAAGATCAGTGACTATTGTTTACTACTGAGCCACAATTCCAGAGCAAATATTAACCATTCAATTAAAAAAAAAACAATTGGAAACTTGATATTTTGATGATGATTCACTTTATAAATAGATTAAAAATGCCCTAGAAGTTGTATTCAGCTTCACAGAACTTAAAAGGTTTGATTTATTTGATATTTCTTAATTGACATCAATTTCACTGCTACAAAATGGAGAGAAAGGTGCACAGGTAGGGTCTTATTAATTTGTGATACAGAATTTCTCCCTTCCTAAAGCTCACAAAAAGTACATGGGACATGACCAATGTGAATATTACATCCTAGTTTTCTAGAAAATGCAAGCAGAGAGTCTGAAATTTGTTACTGTTTGGGGTTTTCTACCTATAGAACACATATATAGTACATGAACAAAGTAAACATTAGATTCCCTTGGATGGATGACCTCAGCAACTCAGTCCCGTTACGTGGATTTCAGAGGACCTTCTGTGACACTGTAAAAGACCCAGCCTAAGGTAAAGGAGATTCCAAAGTGAAAAATCACTACACAAAAAATCATGAGCATAGCTGGCAATTGCTAAGCAAGTGTTCCATGAAAGATTTACTTAATGTATAATATGTGTTAATGAGGTATTTTGCTTTCAGGTGTTTCTGTATGTGGCATTTATACATGTAGGTATGAAAGTACCTCAATAAATATGCATCATTGAGAAGGACAGATGAGTTGCTCACATGTGTGTGGAAATATATAAGAACATGGAGACCCTATCCCTGTTCTGTCTTCTTCTTTTAAGGGAGGCTCTACTAATCAAAGACAGAACATCCTAGCCTTGTCTTAGCCAGTCTCCCTAAGCAGCATCTCTGGTGATTCCCTGTCTCTGCCTTGCCAGTCTGGAGTTAGAGGCAACCTGCCACACCTATCTGACATTCATGCAGACCTGGACTCCAGCCCTCTTGCTCATGTGGTAAGTGCTACCACCACAGAGTCATCCTTACAGCCTATGAAAGTGAATAAAGACTCACAGGAAACACCTCTCTCAGGTTTTACAGTCAAACTTACAATGTCCATAGGAAACACCTCTCTCAGGTTTTACAGTCAAACTTACAATGTCCATAGAAACCAATGAAAATTTTAGACCAAAATTATCCAGACCTTAGCACTGGAAACATCAACTTCATCTGTGTATAATACCATATTCCTTAATGCTAGAAAACAGGAATCAAAGGTAAATAGACCTCTGTGTGTTTTAGCTCATCTTCGTCTACATAGTGAGATCCAGGTGGGGAGGGCTTACATAGTCAGAGTCTGTCTCAAACGCACACACACACACACACACACACACACACACACACACACACACACACACACACAGAGAGAGAGAGCAACAAAAGTGCTACTTTTAAAATATAAATGTTAGTTTAATTCAGTTTCTAAAGACACAATATGTACTACCACTTCTCAGTGTCTGTGAATTATGCCTTTGTGGGTTTATTCAACTCTGAATCCAAATCATTAAAAGTAAATCTTCTTTGAACTGAAGTTGAATAGACTATTTTTTATTTTTATTATTCTCTAAACCAAAATCTCAGAACAAAAGTACTTATATAGCCTTTATATTATATTAAATGCTCAAGGAAATCTAATGGTTATTCACAGTATATGAGTATGCATGCAAATTATAAAGAACATTATATTACTACCCATAAAAGACTTCAATATGAACAAATTTGGGTATATTTTGTCTCCTATAATCAAGCCCTCATGGATTCTGAGAAATGATTTTTTTTTTTTTGGTTTTTTTGAAACAGGGTTTCTCTGTGTAGACCTGACTGTCCTGGAATTCACTCTGTAGACCAGGATGGCTTCGAACTAAGATATCCACTTGCCTCTGCCTCCCATTTGCTGGGATTAATAGGCATGTGCCACCACTTCCTGGCTGAGAAGTGATTATAGATATAGATAAAGATAGAGATAGAGATAGAGATAATATAGACATAGATGATATAGATGATATATATATATATGTATATATATATGATTACTATGTGATAGATGGTTATATAAAGTATGTATATAAAATATATATTATATAATATGTGATACTACAGCATGTATATGAATTAATTTCATGTGCACTGCCATTTTAAATATTAAGTACAAGAAAATTTATTATAGAAACTGACTTAATGACGGCAGGGCACAATTTTTTAGAGAAATTTATCAACCCATGTAGGAAAAGAAATAAATTGGGTTATATTGATTTTAGGAGGTTCTGTTTATCACAGACATAATTAAGAGAATAAAAAGATAAGCTACACAGTAGACAATGTGTTTTTCTGTATAAAATAATACCAAAGTTGTCTTACCTGGAATCAATTACTATAAAAAAAAAATTCAATAGAATAGAAAAGAAGGAAAAAATGTTTTCAAGTATCATTAAGGATGTATAAAGAAACACTTTCAATTAAAATTATTAAAATAATTTTTATTATAAATTTATTATAAATTAAAAATTATAAAGTATAACAGTTAAGTATTGCCTTTCACTTGTTTACTTTGACACAGGGACATATATATATAATTCATGTATGTGCTATACTATAATACTGAATATTATATATTATGTATTTCATGTATATTTAATATAATTATTTACATAATTATTTTTATATTGTATATGTTAAATATATATTAAAAACCATTTCTCAATATCCATGGGTGATTGATTATAGGACTCTCAATATGCACATATAAACACACAATCCTTAGGGATGTTGGGAATCATAGATGGGTCCATGCTGATGTTCAACCTGTTTTCTTCTTTTTATTAAGTTTAGAATAAGTAAATAATTATATAAATAATTATATTAAATATGTGTGAAATATCTACTATATAATTGTGATCAGCTGCTTCAGGCTTTAGTATAACTTCTCCACCATGCTTGACTGTATCCTGTAACTGTGAGCCCAAATAACCCCTTACTTCCCAAGTTGTTTTTGTTATCTGACTACAGGAAAGAGAAACATAGGTATTATAGGAGAGAGTGATGATACAAGAATTATATATCTTTGCCCTTAAAAGACACTCAACTTACAAACATAGCTGTCTAAAGGGCCAATTTTTAACATATAATATATACTCTTAATTTATTTAAAGGCAAAAATTATGGTAAGGAATTTAACTTAATGGACAACACACTAGCCAACAAATATAAGGACCGGAGTCTGAATCATCAGAGCCCACATAAAGCATGTTTATTGATCCAGTCTTCCTCCTAAAAGATGGGATCAGGCTAGTCCCTGGAAGCTTTCTAGCATCAAACAAAGAAGACACTTTCTCAAGCAAAGAGAAATGGGAAATGAGAATTGGTATCAAGGTTGTTTTCATCCTCTGACCTCCACACTTGGTAACACACACACACACACACAGAGAGAGAGAGAGAGAGAGAGAGAGAGACAGAGACAGAGACAGAGACAGAGACAGAGACAGAGACAGAGACAGGAGAGAAACAGAGAGAGACAGAGAGACAGAGACATAACTAACACATAATAAGTATATATAAACACATCATATATTCACAGAAAATAACGTTTTAAAATGTGCTTGACAAATTCTTAACTCACAAGAAGAGATGGATCATCTCTCAGGACGAAAAAAGGAGTAAGAATTCGAAGCAGAAGAGTACAGGGGAGGCTGTCCAAAGTATTAATAGTAGTCTAACTCTAATCTTCTCTTAGTAGGGTGCCATTCCGTGTGATGAGCTATCTATTTGTGCTTTTTGTATTTTCTATTACATTTCTTTTTGTATTTTTGTATTACACATTATACTTTTTAAGAAAATGGCATATAAATCAATAATTTTAAACATAACAAACATTTCCACAAGATTCTTTTAAATCTATTATGTGTAGTTGTTTTTTTTTAAACAGTAGATCCTAATTTAGAGAATATAAAATATATTTATTCAAAGCAAATGCCAAGAAACAATTCACCGCATAATTTAATGCAAATGAGAATTTCATTAATGTAAACCATTTCATCAGTCCACAGAGCATATTCTCCTGAGCTGTGTACATAGCTCGACTAAAGTCATTTGTCCAATGAGTCAACAGTGAGCCTGTTTCTGCTTTTTGTATCTTCTGCAGCTTTACAAAGAAGAAACTTTCAGTTTTGATGGGACGAATCTCTTACTTTGTAATATTTTTCTCTCCTACCAAGACTCTTAGCTCACGCAGCTTAAATGTGCAATTTTATTCAAATGGACCAAAAAAAGATTAGGCCCTGCTGTACATAAGTAGAGGAAGGCAGTGGGAGAGGCTGAATTTCAAAAAAATAAAGAGTATAAATTTTGATACGTTACATAAATAGATTTCCAGCAGTGCTGATGTGGGGAAAAATGTGGGTAATACATGGGATAATCTGCATTCCTGTTGATTTTTAAGATAAATATGATAGGAGCTAGCTGTAATTTAACTGTGCAATTCTCACAGCCCATTTGTTTAAGATATGAATTATTTTTAAAATAAAAGTTTTCTCCTTAATATACCAACTGGTGGTAATGTTATTATAGCATGAAAATAATTTTAGAACACTAAATATTTTGTAACATTATAGTGCTGCAACAACTTGATAATGAGAATCAAAGCTAATTGGTCAACTTTCCTTCACTTAAGAAGTTAGAAAGAAGTATTTTTTCTCACGTACATGTTTATGTCATTCTCTATTTCTGCACAAATGATGTTAAAAGGCATTTGGCATTTTCATTGATAATTAGGTATGCATCACCCACTTAATGCACTCTTTACAATTACCAGAGTCTTTGAGACTTCCAAATGCATTTTTAAGTGTTATGTTTAAAAAGTTCCCTTCCTGGAACTTAATTTGTTTTGCAGATCTAAATGCACTCTATCACCATCAGAATCATGTGTAATTTGGGCTCATTTCAATGACATTCAGGAATAGTCAGGTTGCAAAATGCTTTTCATTTTTATTTATCAATCCGAGAGTCTTCTAGTTTAAGAAATAATGATATATAATATTTTCAAGTGCACACAGTGCCTTGAATGCAAGTAGTAAAAGACCTTCACATTAAAACCTTTTCCCTATTATGGCTAATTGCTTATTTGTTTAACGCATTTGTGTGTGTGTGTGTGTGTGTGTGTGTGTGTGTGTACAGATGAATGCTTATGTGGGTATGTGTCTGTTGCTATGGAAGTCAGGGTAATCTCAATGGCCATTCCTCAGGCACTCTACACCTTTATGTGCGACAGAGCCATTGCCAAGAACTCACTCAGTACACTTAGCTGTACTGCAAAGCCCAGGAATTATTCTGTCTCTTTTTCTTTATTGTTGGGATGTGTCATAACACTGCTATTTTTCCCTCTATGATTCTTACGTTTGAAGTCTGCTTCTCAAGCTTACACGGCAAGGCTTTACTTATTATGGTACTTTTCCAGCCCAGTGTTTCTTTGATTCATGAGAATTCTACTTTCAAAATACACATAAACTCTTTTTAAAAAAATCTGAAGACATCCATATTAGAAATTCAGAGCCAGTATAGTCTGAGTGACCTTGGGGAAAGAACATAATTGTATCACCTTGAATTTCTTTAACTGTAAAATATCATTGGGAAACGTTTACAAGTTTAAAATAGTGATGAATGGCATGGTGTATATAACCCTTTTGCCTTCCTCTGAAAAAATGATGCTGGTTGTAAATGCCTACATGTTTATGGCGCTTTAAAATGAACTATTATTATATGTTAACCTCGAAGCATTGAAAACCAGCCCTGTGATATGGTGCAGAATTGTGGAGTCTCCCCTTGTGCATCAAATAACTAAAGCTTGGAACACCTATAAGTATGTATAACTTTTGTATTAATAATTTTAATATATAAAACTAACATAACAAATAAATCATGTGGTGAATTTCAAATTGCCTTTTATAAGCAACTTCAAAGTTCTGGACATCAATCAAATACTTGGTGTTAGAATGAGTAATAAAATAGAAATCTTGTCCTGTTAACAGTACAGGTCTAGGCTTCTGCCTGCCATTTTATATTCCTGTCACAACAATCTATCTGTTGTCCTTGCCCTCTGCTCTGTATTAAATATCTAGTCCTCTATCAACCTTATGTAAAACTTGCACATGAATTAACACTGCACACAATGTCATATGAATGCAAAGTGACCTTTCTGAACAGGCAGTGTGCCTTGATGCCTATGTACCACTGCATCGTACTTTGACTTTCCCACATTTCTTCAGAATCCCAGTCTAATTAAATTATCTATTTCATAAGGATCCAAATTTTATTTTAGCCTCAACACAAAAAAGCAGACATTTCCTCAGGCCAGCCTTCTGTCTCTTTACCATATTCAGTCTTTTCTGTCCCTCTTCACCTCTTCAAAAGTGAGTGGTACTGTTCACACTTTATTTAGTTTCTGTATTGAAAACAAATCGTTTATCTCAATGGTCAAATTAAGCCACACCTCCTTTGGATGTGATGGCATTCTTTGTTCTTTCTCCAAACTTCTTTCCTTTCTCCTTAGAGTATTGGTCAGTTTCCATAGTCTACCTCTTATTTCATCATATAAAATTTTAAAGGAAATGCTGAAGGTAGGAGGAGGGAATCTTATATTCCACTCTCTGAGTTTGAAAATTGATCATGACATCATTATTTTTGTGCTTTAAGGCAAAATATTTTTTGTCTACCTACCTAAAATAAGAAATTTGATCCTATCAGAGGCTTTACTCTTAGGACCAAAATAGTTTACACTAAAATGTTTCAAAAGTATCTACTATGTATAGACAATTTACTTTCTTTTAATGTTATTTTGTTTAGAACTTGACTTAAGGGTCCATTTGTTTACTTTGTTAAAATAGGCGGTACATGCCTAAGTTAATTCTACCATTTTTCTTTGGAACTTAGCCCCATGTTTAGCTATGTCTAGGTAGTGGACAGATGTATAAATGCACAATCAATAAGAAGACTTGAAAAGCTGCCTTCCATTCTGCACTAATAGAGAAAATGTATTTGAAATATCATCCATGATTAAATATAAAACACACAGAATCACAAAGTTTTATCTATGACTTTCATGTTAAGTGTCTATTTTTTTCATGATCAGAGTTCTTCATACTAAAGGCCTCCCAAATATAGCTTAGCAAAATTATAGGTTTCTACCCACACACCTATCTCAATTTCCCAGTGACAACATTGATGTAGCAGAGTTAGACTGCAGTGCTCCACAGAAATGCTACAGAGGAATTCACTAACATACACATGAAAAACAGGAAACCCACACGCAGCCTTTCCCACCAAAGTCCTTTGAGAAATAAAATAAAATTCAAAGTGTCTACCAGGGAATTAAAGATGCAACCTGGATTTATCACTCAGGAATTCTGGAATGAAGGACAAGAGGTGATAAGATATGAAATTTCCTTTTCAGTTTGTTTTGGGTGGTTTGGGGGTGAGGTGAAAGGAAAGAAGCTTGGAGAAAGAACAAAGAATGCCATCACATTCAAAGGAGGTGTGGTTTAATTTGACCATTGAGATAAAAGATTTGTTTTCAACACCAGAATTCTGTCATTTACCAGGAACTTTTGTGATCACATGTAAATGGCTTTTTAAGGGCTTAGATACATTTTACCTATTTTTTTTACACATAGGCCCATTATCAGGAAGGAGCCATGCTGATATAAGTCATAAGATAGGTAATTATAGGCATATTGAATAAAAAGTTAGGATGTACCATCAGAATTCCAATACCAAGATAAATTTATACACAAAACTAATCAGTTACCTTTTATATACCTGCAGAAAGTTACATGGAGAAGTTATATGCAGCAAGAGGGCTCATATGTCTATTGTATTTGAATACCAAAGCAATGCTATAAGAAACTCCAAAAAGACAATTAAACTCATCTCGAGTTCAAACATATTTTCTTGACATATAACTTTATTTAACTCAGAGAAATTTGTCTAAGTAGGGCTTCTGGACAAATTTTGAAATGTAAGGTCAAAAGTTGAAAGATTTTTATAGGGAATGATTTCTGCCTTTGTTAGGGTTCTATAAAAATGTGATCCAAGAGGCAGAGATTTACATGAATAAGATTAATTGTGTCTCCAGTATAAATTTCTCAAAATATAAATAAATAAATAAATAAATAAATAAATATTTAGATTAAAGAGAAATAAACCTGCACATGGTTAGGGCTCAAATTTTTAGTAGCTTGGCTGTTTAGATTTAATTGTGCTGACAAAAATAATTTTGGAAATTAATAATGACACTCTCAAAAATAATTCTTAGAAAAGGAAAGTCAATTCAATTTTTAAAAGAGATGAATTGAGGGGAAGCTCACAGAAGAAGGCAGAAATGGAAAGAATAGAGCAAGGCCAAGTGAATCTGCTGTCAACCAGATTTCATCTCGCTCTCTGGAGAGATCTGGAGAACCAACGGCACAGGCAGGGAAGCTGTGTGGCTGGGGATGGATGTGTTTTCATAAATTGACATGTAGGCTAGGCATCACAATACCAATCCCAAGGTTATTGTGATGCTTACTGCCTACAGGGTTCATTTAGAAAAGAAATCTCATCATTTCAAACTGACATGAAGAAAGTGACCAGTTCCCATGTCTTATCTAGACAGTGTTCTAAAAGGGTCTTTATTATTAAACACCAAAAACATTCACTTTATAAAGCTCTGGTTTTTCTAAATAAATATAATTAAAATGTGTTTACCAACAACATATCCTGAGAAAAGGTACAATCTGGATAGGCTTTAAAGCATCTAGTCTATAAAATAGGATTGGCAGTAATTTCTCACTTTATTATTTCTGGCCAATTCAATACAACCATTATATATAAAGAGTATATATAGAAAGCAAGGACTAGATGGCAATACCCTATCACACAAGACCCCACAAAGTGGGCCATATGTGCAATGCTAATGAATGACCAGGCAACCGGTGCTTACTGATTCAATAATGCTAGGCCTGTTGTGATTATCACTCACTATCTAATAGGAATGGAGACTTACTACATAGGGAAGAATTTATAATTGATACTGTAAATCGAGTCAAAAGCCACTGTAGCTGAAGAGGTCATAGGCCATTGTGGGGAAGCTCCTGCTGTTGTTTTGTTAAATTGACATGATGTATCTGTCAACGTTTCTTTAAATTAATCATCTTTATACCCATAGATATGTATGTCTGCCATATTTCTTGGATACACTGTCTGCAGTGGGCAGTGATAAGTGTAAAGACTCATAACTAGTTAAAGTGTTGAGGATTAAATGACTGTTGAATTCTCAGCCATACATGACTCCCCTGTATCATACCTCTGGAAAGGCTCAGGGTACATCATAGGAAAGGGGCCAAGTACAATGAAAGAGCTAGAGAAAGAGGTGGAGAATTGTGCAATACTGTATTATGGCTTCAGAACTTTTGGACTTATGTCTTCTGAACTCTTGAACTCATGAGTCATGATTTCCTATGCAAGATGTGGACACTATTGGGCACACAAAATTTTGTCATTAAACCACCATTCCCTTCAGATTTATAGGCAATTGGTGGGTGGAAATGATTGAGTCAGTTGCACAATTCCTAGTAAGTTGCTCATATGTCTATAAATAACTCCTCCTTTGTGCTTGTGTAAGCAACCATAATGAAACCCATTATGCTATAAACAAAGATTTTTAAAGCAGACAGGGGATTAGTTGGGACAGAAAAGGGATCAACAGTGGTATAGGAAGACAAAATAGAGGAATGGAGAGGCAAATATGATCAAAATGTATCTTATACATATGCATGAATTTCAAATTAATGGCCATTATGTTATTTAATTGACACATGCAAATAAGAATGCTATATAAACTTTGCCCAAATAAGAAGAAAACTTGGGATATAAACAAGAGATTTCTATCTATGAAATCTATCCACAAAATTGTGAAATAGTAACAATTAGAAATATATATATATATATATATATATATATATATATATATATATATATGAATGAATGAAGGCTCTCACATTCTTATCCCAATTAATCCCTGCTAATTATTAATTGACTTATATAGTGAATGGTGGTGTGAGTTTCAATCAGTAAATTTCTCAACAGAGGTTATTTTAAAAAGTGATTCAATTACATTCTGTTGGATATTTGATGGGCATAAAAGATAAGTTTGGTTTGACTGTATCTGAAACCCCAGGATTTGAAATGCATTTTTATTCTGCCAAAGAATTTTTTAGTCAAACAGCCATTGCTAATTTTAAAAGGTGATAGTGAAGTATTCCAGAGTTTCAATACAGACTATGAAGTTCAGGAACTTTCCACTTGAATGGCTACATCGAGAATACCTTTTCTGTGTAATACTCTAACAGATCTTTAGCTGAATACAATATGAAGCTTTTCAGATACAGCATCAGTATAAGTTCTATATGGGAAGGCCGAAAGTTTGGGCTTTTCTTGCTTTTCAAAATGTCAGTTTTAGTGCCTAAGGTCACTTGTGTTTTAGAACAAAGATCAGTTACTGGTATAGGCAGACCTATTTTATGCATGGATTGTGTGAAAATATATGTTTCTTCATATGGTGCTCAGGTGTGTACACATGTTTGTGAACGCTGGAGGATGACTTCAAGTTTCCTCTTCAATTATTTCCCAAATTATTTTTTTCATATTATTACTAAATATGGAGCTGACCAAATGGACTAGATGAGCTGGTTAATAAGCCTCACAAATTGTCTTACTTCCATACTCCAGTGCAGAGATTATAATTTTATCATGACACTCAGCTTTTTTATATGACTGTAGGATCTTGAAGTCAAATCCGCAAGCTTGTGTGACAAGCACAGGAGGCATAAATTTTAGACCCCAAAAGGGAAATAAATAATGAAGACCTATAACCTCCCTCTCATGCAGGTTAAACAAATTTTAATTTCTTTTTAATTTAACTTGTCCTTTTTGGCAACATTAAATTATAGTTTAGCTTGAAAAGTTTTAGATGCAAGTATTTCTTTTAGCCAAATTAAAAAAAAAGATAATTCAAAACCATAGAGATAATTTGAAGCACTTTATAGAGTGCCAGCAATTAAGAAGAAGAAATATGTCACTATATAAAGTATATGTTGATGTAGACATTTATGATTTATTTACTTTATGTTTGTCTTTTTTTTTTTTTGAGATAGCCTCAGCACACAAGTAGTAGCATTGTAAGCCTACATACACTGTTATGCAAAGGCCAGATATTTGATTTAAAAAAAAAAAACGCATTAGAAACTCAGAAGCATTACAAATAAATAATATATGCTGTATAGAATTCCCTTTCAAATTTGTCAGTGTATAATCTGATTCCATTGTTCCAGAAAAATCTACCTTCCAAACGGGAGAAAGAGGGATTGTTAGTCCCTTTAATAACTGCACATTCCTGTAGGATGTGTCTATGCTTTTCTCACTGCTATATTTTCTTTTTTTTCTTTTTTTTGTTTTCTACTTTCTTTATTATTTTCTCTATTTACATTTCAAATGCTATCCCGAAAGTT
>NC_034591.1:121074634-121080263 GCF_900095145.1 Mus pahari | reverse complement strand
AGGGTTGCAGCCCCCTTCAGTTCCTTGGGTACTTTCTCTAGCTCCTCCATTGGGGACCCTGTGTTCCATCCAATAGCTGGCTGTGAGCATCCACTTCAGTGTTTGCCAGACACTGGCATAGCCTCACAAGAGGCCACAATATCAGAGTCCCTACTGCTATATATTTTCAAGTGATTCTCCAATGTAGAAATCAACTGCAGGGATAATTGATTTATATGCATACAAAAGCAGGGCTCTCTCCCAAACATTGAATTCCCTGCACCCTGTGTAGACCATGAGATCTCTGGTGCAGAATAAATTTGGAACCATAGAACTACAATGAGAAATTGACCCAATTACTAATTCATGTATCTGCAGGTGCCTAAAGTTCTATTATCCAGAATGGGATAGGACACATATTTCTTAACATCTTTAAATTTATTTTATGAAAGTTATAGACCACACAGACATTACCATGAGCTCCCAGAAGGAAGCAGCTAACATTCTAGTTCCCAGACTTATCTAAGTGCAGGGAGTTATACAAGGGGGAAATGCAAGCCTTCTACTTTGTCCACATTGTGAGACATAATTACTCTCAAACAAGGCTTTCACTGAATCCAATAGAAAACATTTTAGTCCCTAGAAACATTATATATAAAGGATATAAGAAGCAGTGTCTATTGTTCATCTGCTAATGTCCCCAAATGTCACAAAGGTAATTACTTGGATGACATTTCTGTGATGCAGCTGGACATTGTTACAGTTAATATAAAGCCTGCCTGTGGCAACCACTTTATTTCCACCTCCATCTCACTGAGGGGGTGTGTGATCGCTGTTTCTAGAGCAACACCAGCTGGTCCCACATGACACCACTGCCCTGAGTTTCTTCCCTGTGTTGTTGTTCACACTAATACCTTGTTCAAATGAAAGAGAGAGGGGGGGGAGGGAAGGAAGGAAGGAAGGAAGGAAGGAAGAAAGAAAGAAAGAAAGAAAGAAAGAAAGAAAGAAAGAAAGAAAGAAAGAAAGAAAGAAAGAAAGAGCAGCAATATTATATGCATGGATCTTTATATTGATGTGTGGCACTTTTAGAGATGGTTCCAAGAATATTTCACAATATATAAAAATATTCTCATAAACAAAAAGATTTCTATTATCCTCAGGAGCACAGATTTATAAAACGCACAATCAGAACTTTTTGTACACATAAAATTCCACTTGATTTCAACGAGGATGTTACTGAGAACGTTGCCCTTAGGGCCCAACATAGATACATTACCAGACTATTTTCCAGGACATATCGAATATGGATTTTCCCACACACTTACATGCAAACTGTAGTTTGGCTTTTCTACTCAGAATGGTGCCCACAGGATTGGTGGCCAGACACTGGTATATTCCAATATCTTGATCTGTTCTGGGACTGCTGATGGCCAAACTGCCTCCATCCAACCTATAGTGATAAGTCATGCCGAAGTCAATATCTGTACCATTCTGTTTCCACCTTCAAGAATAAGAAGAGAAATAAAGTTACATATATAATATAAAGAACTAAACGCTATTTATCATAAAAATCTTACTCTTTGAATTCCTGTAAGAAAAAAGTAAACAAACAGACAAAAACAAAATACATGATCACATGTGGGATGATCTCAGTAGTTTCATTAAGGACAAAAAACATATATATGTGTGTGTGTGTGTGTGTGTGTGTGTGTGTGTGTATGTTTGTTTATATTGATTATTTTATTTATTTACATTTCAAATGCTATCCCCCTTCCACAAACCCGCTATCCCCCTCCTCACTCCTCCTGGGTACTCCCCCACCTGCCCACAGCTCCATCAGACTCATGTCAATTTTGAGACATGTTCTAATTTGCTGATCTTACTCCAAACACATTCTAAAGCCCTTACTGGCATTTGGCTTGCAATACTATTGTATTGCTCTCACGCAAGCTGAGATTACAGGTCTATGCCATCAGGCCTGGCATATACAACTGTTCTGGAACCAGCGATACAAATTGGTAAGTTGTTTGGAAGGTCTCTACCCTTGGTAAGTTACAAACATTCACTCACATAAAACCAGAAAGGCAGCAGAACTCTTAACATGAGAAATAAAAATTCGACATCAGTCAATAATTCTGACATCTATTTCTTTGGAGACTTTCAAATAATGTATACCATACCTGAGTCACCACAACTAACACTGCAAAACCTGAATGTCAGAAATGATTTAGAGAGAGAAACCCCAGAAACCAACTTTGCACCCAGCACCAAAAAATGTCAGCAAAGGTCTGACAAACCCATTGAAGGCTGATAACAAAACAATAAGAACTCAACAGTTTCAAAATGTGATTGTCTTTGTGAGTCTGCCACTTGGAAAATTAATCACGTGGAAAATATTTCAATGGCAGTTACAAATGACAACCTAAAATTATCTGCTAGCAAAACAAATACAGTTTGAGAGTTTTTTTTTTTTTAAGAAGCCAAGTTCTCTCAGCTTAGATATTAGTTAACATCCCTTTAGTGCCTGAGTTATCTATATAAATATGGGCATTAACAGTAATTAGAAGGAATCACATAGAGCTTGAGAAGACTACATTCGGTCATTTCTAGATCAGTGAATATACAACCAACACCTCTTAAGATAGTTATTTCCCTCATTGGAAACCTTCCAACCACATATATTAAATTATATACTTTGCACATTAATGAGGTTTTTCTCAAAGTTGAAAGTTGTATGTAGTCATGTAAAGCATTTATGGAAATATGTATTTAATATAAAGAATAACAATTAGAATTTGTCCAGGTGGAAAAAATACAGGAAGAATAAAACAAAACTTCCCCTCCCTCATTGTCAAGGGCATGACTGAGGGTCTATAACACAAGATAGATTAGAACATATACAGACATTTACTGTAGCTTTTAGATGTTACTGAAGTTTACAGAAACAAAACCCCCAAAACAGACAGATCTATATATTGAATAGTGTGTATAATTAATGGCTTCCATTTATCAGGATAAAAACGAGAGCAAGCAAGAGATGATGCTCACAATCTGTGAAAACTTGACAAGGATGGGCTGTTCATGCTCTCATTGATGACATGACTGGGGAGAGGTAAATCCTTTTGCTTAGAGTCTCCGGAAGTGACCTCTGAAAGGAAAATTTTGTCCTTAAAAACAAAAGGGCAAGTAGAAGCTGTGAGAGGCCTTCTGTTTCTCCAACAGTCTCTGGGCTTTAGGGTGGTGTTTCCTAACTTCCCTAATGCTGCAACTCTTTAATACAGTTCCTAGTGGTGTGGTAACCACCAAAGAATGAAATTATTTTTGATGCAACTTCACAACTCTAATTTTGTTAGTTATAAATTATAATGAATATATCTGTGTTTTCCAACGATCTTAGGGATCCACATGACAGGGTCATCTGATCTCTAAAGGGGTTGTGACCCACAGCTTGAAAAGTTCTGTGTGAGTGTCCTTTGTCTTGAGCCCAACACCAAATGCTTCTTCAAACCATATTTACACTATATGGCTGTCTTCCTGTGATTCTTCTATTCATAGTGAAACTATATGAAAGATATTTTGGTAGGGTGAGTAATTGTGAGAAAGGAATGGCATCCTGAAAATTTATTTTGAGTGTTACTGATTTGGGGATGACATTGTGAAAGATTCATTAGAGAAAATCTGACTAATATCTACTATAATAGAAAAGAACTACAGCATTAAGTAATTCCCCCATACTCTAAAAGATGAAATCATGGTTCAGATATCAAATTAATCAGAGGATTTGAGCAATTCTGTTAAATTTAAAATGATTTACTCATGTTCTGTTTATGACAAAAAAATTTTAATTAAATGAATACATCCGTCATCAAGAACTCATCCACTGAGCTTGGATTTTCCCCACTTTTCAAATAGTAATTTGTACATACTGATCCTTATCTGAGATCTTTGGAGAGAGAAAGCAGGAAATTTTTCTTCTCATGGCCTGTCTAAAGATAAGGAGGCCTGGCTTTCCCTGTAAACCTGTCTCTTATAATTTGCTTACAGGGCATGGTCTCAGATCTCTGTGTTCTCTATCATTTCCAAGAGAAGGGTATACCACACTTAGTTTGCCAGCTCTCTTTAATTTTGGAATCAATCACCGAAATAACTGCTGTCATCATTACATGCTCCTAATTAAGCGCAGTAATTGTTTTTCAACACAAATTCAAAGTTGTTGGCTTAGCTGCAGCAAATGAATTCTTCACAGTAGCCCCATAATCATTCTAATCACTATGGTACAATTATTATTAAACTGTGCATATAGAACAGGAGTTCAGCCCTGGGTGTGGGCTTTGTCTTAATTAACATGCTTAAATAAAAGGAGAAATAGTTGTACTTCATGCACGTCCTTGTCAGACAGACTTCACCGATAGCACTACATATCTGAATGAATTCTTCTATGATGCAAACTAGAAAATGTGTGTTGAATGAATATTTTCAAGCATATGAATGAACACATCAGTTCTAGGAGATGTGATGAATTTGAACCGGAATCTGATCCTTTTCCTGGGAAATAACTTTCACAGTTAAGTAGTTGAGACCAGCCTGGACAGTTTGGCTAGGGGGATCTATTTGCTGCCCTAATTATGCACATCTGTGCATTCCTTTGAGTGTAATGTCTAACCAGTTGGGTCTCTGCTTTAAGCTCTTCTTACAGACACCACATCTTATCCTATTCCCAGTTCACTGAAGGGAACCAATAAAATCAACATTCTAAGTTTGTCTGCTGTTCACTTTGCAGAATAAATTGGAGGCTATTGCCTCCATTGAAAAGTCTTCTAGTTTGCTCTGTCGTTATTGTCCTGTGTATTCTTATATACATCCATTATAGAACTTTCACAATGTGTACCTCACTGGGTCACAGGAAGTCATTAACAATGTGAAGTGGAGAAATGTATGGAGAATAGCATCTCCTAATATTTCATGGACTCTATTTTCTAAGAGAAACTACCATTTAATCAATGGGTCTATTTTCTCCTGGTAACAGAATTCATCACTGGTGTTCCTAATTCTTTTGTCTGAGAGAAAGTGCATTATGTGTAGAAATAATATAACTGTGTGCTAATATCCTTTTGCAAATAAGACATTTGGTGTTAAGTTCTCTGCTATCTGATTTTCCTAGATATTCTAGCAATAAGATATTCTTTTCTATCATTTGCTTTGGGTGACCCACTTCTCCTTTCCAAATGCAAGGATTGCTTATCCACCTTTATCATCTCCTATGTTCCTAGGTTTTGAACCTATAGAAGCACTCCTACCTGGGTTCTGACTTTAATTCTGCTTTTGGTTATAAAGCTATTCCACTGAATTTGACTTGACACAAATTACTTTTTGTTTCCTCCCATGAGAATCCATTACTATATTAAAGTTGCAAAATAATAACAACAAAAAGGATATAAACAACTTGTTTTCTCCACAGAAGAACCAATGTAAGAATATGTTTTGGAAGAAAAAAAGAATATGTTAGTATAAATTTGGTGCTATGATCATGATTAGAACAGCAAACAAAACTTTTAAAGTAATGTCTTCTTTTTGAGCTTTCTCTTCCTTCCCTTCCTTCCTTCCTTCCTTCCTTCCTTCCTTCCTTCCTTCCTTCCTTCCTTCCTTCCTT
>NC_034591.1:121068696-121074568 GCF_900095145.1 Mus pahari | reverse complement strand
CTTCCTTCCTTCCTTCCTTCCTTCCTTCCTTCCTTCCTTCCTTCCTTCCTTCCTTCCTTTTTTCCTTTCTATTTTTTTAAAACTACTATGTAGGAAGTACACTCTCACTCCAGAAAAAAAAAATCATCTTAGGGTTATTTGTAAGACAGCGTTACCACTACTTATATTTAAGTCTCTTGTAAAGTTTTTCATTTTTCTTAAATAAATTTGTCTAGCCTTGGACTCTGTAATAAGAAAGATCTTTAATCCAGTATACACTCTTGTAAATAATTAAAGTCTAATATAGTAATTAGTGAATTGTAACAAACAAATAAGAACAAATGTAAGCAGAAATGGCATCATGAAGGTTAAACATTTACATTGTATTTCTAGAATACAATGTGTGAAATATTACTGCCCTTTGCTTTATTATCAAGAAAATTGGGACTGAGTCTGATATTTAGGCATTAAAAATTTAATTCTTTTCTTATTCCAAAGGTTCTTGCCCATGAGGTTCTTATTTTATTATTATTATTATTATTATTATTATTATTATTATTATTATTATTGTTATTATTATTTTGGTTTTTTTGAGATAGGGTTTCTCTGTATAGCCCTGGCTGTCCTGGAACTCACTTTGTAGACCAGGCTGGCCTTTACTCAGAAATCTGCCTGCCTCTGCCTCCCGAGTGCTGGGATTAAAGGTGTGCGCCACTATACCTGGCGCCCATAAGTTTCTTATGTAATATTAGGGATCTACTGAAGAACTTAACAAAGATTAGAAATAAGAAGTTAAATTGTTTGTCTTTGTGTTTCTCATTTACAAATACCTGAGATACATAAATCATTTAGCACTATTAGAATTTCTAACCACATTCATTATGTCTTTGTTGATGCACCTACTGCAAAACTGTCTTTATAACCAGTAGCTTATACTTTTCTAATTATTGCAAGAAAATAAGCATTTAAAATGTGCTTTACTTATTTAAGTTGTATTTAACAAACTTAAAAATATATAGACATTCAGACACTGACCTCCTCTAAGAAAACTTACCTACATCAACTGAATTAGCTTTCAAACACCAAAACTATGATTTCATATTAGGTGATCCTGAAAAACTGTATTATTCCTATTTTATATTGGTCATCTTAGGTTAAATCAAGTAATACTCCTTTTCTAAGAACATCTACTTTATGTGTAAGGGTGGTTTGTCTCACGTGTATGTTTGTGAACCTTGTGCCTTTAATGCCAGCAGAGGCCAGAAAATGATGTCAGATCTTTCAAACTGGAGTTAAATGCTGCTGCAAATGTATCCTAATACTCAAATCCTGGTGCTTTACGAGAGAAACAAATACTACTCACTGCTAAGCCTTCTCACCAAGCTCAAGACATTTTTGAGAAGCAAAATAAATAACAGAAAGCCTGAGTTTGAACAAAGTAATTAGAAAAGTGATTGGTCTGCCCTACTCATTTGAGTTAAATTTGGGTTAAGAATTTATTTAGAAATAAAGGTTTAGCTTTTAAACATTTTTTATGAATGAATGATGAAGAAGTTATTCTATGAAATACAAGCTAAAAAAATAATGCAGAGATGGCTTTAGCTTTGTCCATTTAAATAATTGAACTAATTCCACTGGTAATTATATAGATATAGGCTCTATTTCATTGCGATGTGTAAGTCAAAAAAGCCAGCACAATTTGCTAAACGTGGCCTTAATTGTTGCTTTTTGTGCATGTCAATTCAGTTCCATGTCTAAAAATTAACATTTTGGGGAAATTCTTTTAAAATCAAAAATCACCAAATGTCATTCTGATTTTTTTCTTCCTACATTCAGACTGCACACAATTGTTACCAACAAAACATCATTTTATATAAAAAAAAAAACAAAAACTTATACCCAGACAAATTTATACATCTTTAAATTCTACCCATACCACAACCGTGTAAATAAGATAAAGCTAAAACAAACAAACAACAGAACAGTTATCCTTCTTCCACATCATTTATTTCTCTGTAGTTATTTTAAGGCTAGAGAAAAATCAAAGGAAAAAAATATTGTTTTTCTTTTTTTAAATGTTTTTCCTAAGTGATTGGATTATGCTAATGTATTATGCTCCTGAGATTACACATACTCCAGAGAAGCCTCTATATCCTTGCCCCCATGTTTTCTTTAGCAGACCCATGTGAGAAAAGACAGAGAAATTTGAAATAACATATAAACAAAGGTTTTAAAAATAAAATTCTGTACAAGAGACAAACAATTTTTCCTGTAGTAAAAATTCTTTCTTGGCTTAGAATGTACATAATTGCCTTCCACATAGCTTTCCTATAATAAGTACTTTTGTCTCAGTAGGGGCTGCTGGGAAACTTTCAGAATTTGATCTCATGATATAATTTGAAAGTTTTTACCCTGATTGCTTGTTTATAAAATGCTATTTTTATAGCCATTGTATTGAGGAAACTGAGGCACTAACATAAACTAAAGTAGATGTGTATTGAATGCAGAAATAGGCTCGTAGTTTTCCATTTTGTGAAACTAAATCTCTCTCCCCATTTCTGTCTTATATTCCTGTGTTTTCTTCAGTCTTTCTCATGTCTAAGTATATATGGCTCTGATTGCCACCAATGCCAAGAATAAATGTCAAGTTAAAAACAGACCTATATACTAGTGGCCTATATAGTAAATAATAATTAGATTACAGCATGAATGATTGTTTTGGAGTTCTAAAGATGTATATGTGCTCATAGGAGTTGTGCAGATAAAATTAAATAGGGTGAAAAATCTATTTTAAGGTCCATTCTGAACATGTTGGGTATATCTGTGAATCTTTATTTTTGTGTCTATTTTACAGTAGTCACAAGGAAGACAACAGTGTTACAGAGAAGTTGTGTTTTACCTGTAATGGGGAGAAGGGTATCCATTTGCAGTACAAGACAGAATAATTTCAGATCTAGATAAATCCAAAGGAAAAATGACATCTTGTGGCTCCTGGATAAAAATAGGACGGCTGAAACGACCCTCACCTGGGGATGAAAAAGAAAATATTCATTGAGATACTTGTCCCTGTCTGAGAACACACTTTATTTAAATCTCAATTTTACACAGATTAGAAAATGTTATGTATTACCAATCTTGAGCTTAGAGAATATCCTTCAAGAATTTTAAAAACACTTTCTTCTTTCGTGATGAGAAAGCTCAGCAGGTAAACGTGCAGACTGTACAAGCCTGATACAACTTTAAGTCCCAGAAGCCATGTGAATATTTAAATACAATAGCATCTAGACCAGGTTTTATAATGAAGCAGCAGAAACAACAGATTGCCTTGCCAAAAGAGATACCAAGAACAAACTCCCAAAGGTTGTCCTCTGACCTTTGTCCCCCCATATATGTAAAATATATAATATTATAAAATATAGTATATTATTAATATTTACATGTAATATAAATAGTATCTAAATAAATATTGTACTTTATATTATTTGCATATAACATGTATATTGTAAATAATATAGTGTATAATATTAAGATATATAAATATAAATCATTACATATGTAATTGTTAAAATTAATATGATAAAATAATTTTAAAATTATTATTTTCTGAACTATGTAGAATAATTTTTTGAATGACATCCATGTCACCTAATATTTAGTAGTTTATTTTTCCAATAAACAAAGAATATTCCTCTACATTATTTCAACACAGTTAAGCAATTGACAAAGCTTACTCATCTAATCCTTTACTCTATTTAACCATTTTCCCAAATAAAACATTTTGCAATCCAAATTCATTCAACTGCTGTCTCTTTTTCATGTGATATCTATCAGTTAGCACATTACAACTCATTCTGGCCGACACCTGCCCTGGTTTCCTTTGCATCAATTCATTTGTTACTCCTCAGAGGATGCAACATGTAGCAGTAGGCTGTTAGAGTCCCTCCTCACATATTTAATGAGGTTGGATATTTCCCTTGCTTAGACCAACATCAGTGTAATGGACAGAAATGCTGTGGGAAAGACTCAAGGGGAAAAGGAAGAAGAAGAATTGATTTATATGGTGGTAAGGTATCTTTACATGAGAATACATAGCATGAATGAAAAATGATAAACTTGGTATCAGGACTTATTCATAGGATGCTAAGTTCATATGTGTAGTGTCATGGAATCAAAATCTTTCCATGTAAGGCAAACTTCTTAATTTGGAAAGATAGCAGAGACAATGTATAAGAGCTTGCAACCTGGAATCAAAGCAACCTTAGCAGTTATGAACAACACTCAAGACATCATTAGTTATGATTTTTTTGTCTTAATCCTATTCTTCTTATAAATTATGTCTTGATATGCTAGTTACAAGCAAATGGAGGACCAGTGAGATATGATAGTAGTCAACACAACCGCCATCATTATTATCATTCTTATTATTTTTAGATGAGAAATTGAAGTCTAGCAATTTGAATATATTGTCCCAATTTCTATCTACTTTAAGAGAAGGAGTGAAATTAAGTCAGAATCTTCAAATTCTTTCTTCAGGACCCACTTACTGATTTCACTTCCATTATACATCTAAAACATTTCCACCCTAGTAAAATAAATCACTTCCATTGTGATTTTAAGCTTTAATTCCCATATATTCATCTTTGACATAGCAGTGTAGACATACAAAGGTTTCAGTTTTAACAGTCTGCTACCAGTTCCACAATCTTGGATAAGTTATCCAATAATGCCAGTCCTAGAAATTCCCCTCTGATAAATGCAATATAGGTGTAGTAGTTCAGGGTTGTTGGAAAGGCTAGTTTAAAAAGAAAGGGTTTTTTTCTCCTGAACCTATGATATATCCAAGACATGAGAGAATACAAACAGCATTAAACATAAAGAGTATTCATATTTCAACAATATACAGAACTTAATGACATCTATTTATATTCAGATAAAATTAAAATAAAGTACATTAATTATGTATAATGTAGCCTAAAACTGGTGAATATTTACAGATAGTAAAATAAACAAATACAGGTGACCCAGGTACCCAGGAACTCTGACTGACCAGTGGCACAGGTTCCTTCCAGTCTGGTCAGGTGCCCTGAGCAGACCTTGGTGTGAATTCTGCAGTCAGTCCCACAACACCTAGAGAAAGATCCACTCCCAGGTTCTATAACACACCCAGGATCATAGGATCAGATGTGAGGAGGACACAACATCCACACCAACACCAGAAGTAACTGGGATGAGCAGGACCTAGAAACCTAGAAAATCTGCCTGACCAGTGGCATGGGTTTCTTCAGGTCTGGTCAGGTGCCCTGAACAGACCTTGGGTGTGAACTCTGCAGCTAGTCCCAAAACACCCAGAGGAAGCTCCACTCCCAGGTGCTCTAACTTGCCCTGGATCATAGGATCAGGGGTGCCCGCCCTGAGCAAACCTTGGATGCTAATTCTGCAGCCAATCCCACAACACCCAGAAGATGCTCCACTTCCAGGCACTCTAACATGCCCAGTGATCTCCAAATCCCAGGATCTCAGAATCTTGATCACACCAGGATCCCAGGGTCCCAGAGACAGCTTGATTCTCGGGAACTCTGACACACCCAGGACCTCAGGATTACAGAAACCCAGAATCACAGAGACAGCTTAACTTTGAGGATCTCAGACACAACCAGAATCACAGAAAGGATAGGCTCCAGTCAGATATAGCAAGGACAAGAGGAGATAATCAGATAGCAGGAGGCAAGCATAAGAACATAAACAACAGAAACCAAGGTTACTTGGTATCATCAGAACCAAATTCTCCCACCATAGCAAGTCCTGGATACACCATCACACTAGAAAAGCAATATTTGGAGCGAAATTCACTTCTCAAGATGATGATAGAAGACTTTAAGAAGGACATAAATAA
>NC_034591.1:121066630-121068275 GCF_900095145.1 Mus pahari | reverse complement strand
TGAAATCTAAAAAAAAAAAAAAAAAAAAGAATTACAACAGACATCTCACCAGAGACAGTGAAAGCTAGAAGATCCTGGGCAGATGTCATGCAGACCCTAAGAGAAAACAAATATCAGCCCAGGCTACTATACCGAGCAAAACTCTCAATTACCATAGATGGAGAAACCAAGACCTTGCATGGCAAAACCAAATTTATACAATATCCTTCCAGAAATCCACAAAGGATAATAGATGGAAACCGCCAACACAAGGAAGGAAATTACATTCTAGAAATAGCAAGAAAGTAATTTTTCAACAAACCCAAAAGAAGATAGCCACACAAAAATAATTCCACCTCTAATAACAAAGTAACAGAAAGTAGCAATCACCTTTCCTTAATATTTCTTAACATCAATGGACTTAATTCACCCCCAAAAGACATGACTAAAAAACTGGCTACTTAAACAGTACCCAGCATTTTGCTGCATACAGGAAATGTACCTCAGTGACAAAGGCAGACATTACTTCAGAGTTAAAGGTTGGAAAACAATTTTCCAAGCAAATGATCCCAAGAAACAAGCTAGAGTAGCCATTGTAATATCGAACAAAATCAACTTTCAACCAGAATTTATCAAAAAAGAAAAGGAAAGATACTTCATAGTGGTTAAAGGAAAAATCTACCAAGATGAACTCTCAATTCTAAACATCTATGCTCCAAATGCAAGGGCACCCACATTCATAAAAGAAACTTTGCTAAAGCTAAAAGCACACATTGCACCCCACACAATAATAGTGGGAGACTTCAACACCCCACTCTCAACAATGGACAGATCATGGAGACAAACTAAACAGAGACACAGTGAAACTCACAGAAGCTAAAAACCAAATAAATCTAACAGATATGTTTTAAGTTTATGCATATTTATGGAAAATTTCCTTCACCAACAACAGTGAAATCAAGACCCCCAAATAACAAAACATGGAAGTTGATAGTTATGAAAAAAATAAAGCAGAGGCCTGCATCTCCCACATCCGTGCAAGAACATTTCATCCTAAAGCATAAGAATATTCCTTCTTTTCCGTGCTTCATGGTACCTTCTCCAAACCTGACCATAAAATTGGTCACTAAACAGGCCTCAACATATACAAGAAGTTCTCTTCCCAAGTGTTACAGCTCTTGGAACAAAAGTCTCAGATGACTGAGTAGTTCCCGCACACCTTTAATTCCCTGGATGGATTTATATACAGTTTTGGGGGTGATTCAGGGTTCGACAGCAGGTATCTCTCATTGGCTTGGACTGAGAGTTTTGGGGAAACCTTATTTGCATGTGGGAAGGCTTGGTGCTGCTCCTAAGTGACTGATAACCAAACACCTTTCCTGCGGGGGGGCCCTGTGGGGGTGGTAACTTCAACAGGAGCCAGGGTTCCAGGAGTCATGATCGAACACCTTCTGTCTTATGTAGGTTGAAATCACCACTCATCAAGTCCCCGGGGTTCCAGACCTTTGCTTCACTGAAGACCAGGCTGTCTGTGCACAGCCCACTGCCCCACAAAAGGAGACATGACAACAAATATATCTTAAAATAATTATTCTGTTTGTTGAATGTTAACAGTTGAAAATTTTAAAATCATGTTCTGCAAAAAAAAGAAAGAAAGAAAGAGAGA
>NC_034591.1:121058283-121066575 GCF_900095145.1 Mus pahari | reverse complement strand
AAGGAAGGAAGGAAGGAAGGAAGGAAGGAAGGAAGGAAGGAAGGAAGGAAGGAAGAAACAAACAAACAAACAAAAATTTCCATGCAACTTGACAGATAGGATCCATTTGTAAGTCAACCTTCTCCTCTTCTCCAGAGTTAATAAATCTCAAGGGAATTGCAAAGGGATCCAGCAGAGTTGAGCTGAAGCTGCCTGGTGAATACCTTTAATCCTGGCACTTGGGAGGCATAGGTGGCTGAAGCTCTGTGAGTTTGAGGCTATGATGGTCTACATAGGGATAGCCTGTCTCAAAATAAATGAATAAATAAACACATTAAAAACAAATTGAGAGCCGGGCGTGGTGACGCACGCCTTTAATCCCAGCACTTGGGAGGCAGAGGCAGGAGGATTCCTGAGTTTGAGGCCAGCCTGGTCTACAAAGTGAGTTCCAGGACAGCCAGGGATACACAGAGAAACCCTGTCTCGAAAAACCAAAAAAAAAAACAAAAAAAAAACAAATTGAGACCAAAAATAACCACCTGAATTTTTATTCTGCTCATCTGTGAAGCTTGTGAGACTATCTAATGCACAGGCATTAAGTGACAGTTACACAATGCAAACACCAGGACACTAGGGGTGGGGAGACAAGTTAAAAACAAAACAAAACAAAAATAATAATTTCAGAAGTTGGGCCATAACGCCAGTGCTTACATACTGTGCATGAAACAAATTTCATAGATTTGGACCCAGTAAGATATTTAAACAAAATGAAAAAATAATTAAATCTCCAATAGAAAACACAATCCACACTAATTGCAACTTCGGGAAAGAAAAATCATAATGTATTGGTGATGTATTATTAACATACATAGTTTCAACAACAATAAAATGAACTTTTGAAGAAAAAAATAAACAAATACAAAGAAAAAGTGGTGGAATATGATAAATAAATACACACCTATATATATTGACTAGTTATAATTAGTCCATACATACACCTTTTTTTCCTGCTCAGCCTTCCAAATGCTTAAATCCCAAGCATATATCTCTGTTATAAAGTATATATATATATATATATATATATATATATATATATATATATATACTTTATAACAGAGAAGTGTGGTGTAAATTCATATATATGACTGTTTACATGTGTTCAGTGCTTCTTTACATGTATGAATATGCATGTGGAAACAAGTAACTTATAGCAGATGTTTGCCCTGATCCATGTCCACAGGATATCTCATTGAACCTAGAACTCATCAATCTTAGCTAACTTCCGGGGCAGCTTCCTCCAGGGATACCCTGTCCCTGAGTCCCAAGCACTGAGATTGTGGAGAGGCTGACTCTAGTCTTCTTATGTATGTGCTGGGTATTTGAACTGTGGCGCTGATCATTGAAGCACATGTGTTTTAGCCAGCGAGCCAATTCATCAGCTCCTGGTCTCATTTGTATAAAAGCATATTGCCCCTTTATCCTTAGCTGCCAACATACTAGTACAACATCTCAAATTCCTGGAAAGATGATGGTAACTTTACCAAATGTTAACGATATGTGTCAATTCTGGAGAGAATTTTATCTGGAAGAAAAGGTTTTCATGTTTTGGCTATTTTCTCGCAGTATAAATGATCAAAATACACACAGGATGTTAAAGGAATAACTTTTCATTACTGAAGAGGGGGATGAAAGGTTTTAAGAGCCAGAGGTGGTAGACGGTTCAAGAAAACAATGTTTCCTGAAAATCACAGGGTATTGCATATATGAACACACAGCTATTGTAGCTGTATGAAAAAATCCTGTGCAACCTTAAGCCAGACAAAATCACAGCATGCAAATTGGAGGTGAGACTAGAATCCATTTCCTGACTGAGGTACTTGTGGTTACTGGTAACTATCTCCCTGGAGAAGTACAGTTATTTTTCTTTAAAGGTGTAGTCCCTGATTGATCGAACATGCTCAGCTGGATGGTCAGAGATCCAACAGTTATAGGAAACATTAATTAGACTTGATAGGCTTTTACCAAAAATTGAAAACATAAGTGAGGGTGGGTGTGGAATAGGACTATATATGGAATGATTTGTGGGAGGGGAGAATTTCATTAAGATTCAATATATGAAATTCTCAAATAATTTAAAATACATAAAAGAGTAATAAATTCTTTTTAGTTTAAAAATAAAGAGTGGATATTGTTAGAAGATATACTGAGATGATACTCAACCTTCAGATAATAAGTATATAGAACAGCTTTTCTGTTCTTTTTGATAGAATTTTTTTCAACAACACTTTTCTTACTATCACTTCCTAACAAAGAATATTATCCGATATAATGTCATAAATATTGGTACGTGAAGAGACTCACAAAAAATTTTGGCATACTTAAATTATATACTTCCACTGTGACAGAATTCTGTTCCAACTTGAGAAACTCCAAAAGCAGATCATTTTTAACTTATCTTTTTTTTTTCTAAAGAAAAATATGTTTATGGGGCAAAGGCTAACTGGAATAAGACCATGAACTTCTGACCTGCCTACATATATTTCCAGTGATTAGATCACAGACATGAACTACTGCCACCAGTTTATCTGTTGCTTCTGGTAGAACCCAGGGTTTGATTCATCCTACCAGCAGTCAACTGAACTACATCCTCAATCTTTTAAGTCATTACATTTGAAGGAGTGACTGGCAGTGTAGAAACAACTATGATATACACCAAATGTCATGAAGAATCCCATGACCTACTTGGGAAAGTAGCCATTTCAGTTTAGTAGATGAGGAACTTAAGACTATAGTCTCCAACTTCTGTAAAGCACATATGCATGTGTTTCAAACAAATATCCAGAAATTATGTAATCATCTCAGCAGGTAGATACAAGACCTGAGCCTCAGCTGTCCCTTGCTGGTGAACCTTAAGATTAGCAGATGACAGATGGAAAGACTGGCTATTAGAGAAGACCTCAAGCATGGCAGCACAATCTCCTCCATCTGCATTTTGCATTCAGAGATCATAGACTTCCCATGAGATGATTCATTTATTCATATTGATCTTTCCTCTTTCCTTATGACAAGACTCAAATCAGTTTCTGTTCTACTGTGTTTTCTTTTCTTTCCAAGCCTGCCATTCTGTGGTGTTGTCCTTAGCAATGCATAGGGACTCATCCTCTGGTCCTTATCAATTTTCAACAGTTTAAAGTCACACCAAATGATAAATTAAAGGTTGGATTTCAATGCCTATTTTTAATCTGCTTGTCAGAATTTTTTTCATACTATAGCAAAATAAATAAAACAAACTTTTGTTGTACTGTCTATTCTTTCAAATAGGAAAGTGGTTTTCTCTTTTTTTAAAAGCTGGAAATCTGTGATGATCTAGAGTCAAATTCAGGAAATCAAAATAGTTTTCAAGTAACTATTTTACTTGAAAACAGTTCAAGTTTTGCTTTAAGAGTGTTTCAGGATAAGAGGGGTAGATATTTTGAGCTTCTGTAACAATAAGTGATCAAATAATTGTGTAGAAGATAACTTTACAATAGATGAGTTCCAAAAAGAAATATTTCAACGGAAAATTAAAATAAAATCTGCAATGTTGTTGCAAATGCACTAGGATCCTGCTTTAATGATCTTCCTTTATTGAATATTAGTAGCTCTTCTGAATTTAAAATTTTCTTTTGTAAAGATTGTGTCCTTATCTTTGGGCATACTGTGCTTAACAAGATGAGCACATATCACATCAGTTTAATTTCTGGTGGCTAGAAAGCAGAATAAGGAACAGGGTCCGGATAGCTCTTCAGAGTAGGCCTGTACTGCCTTAACTTCTTCCCACCAGGAACAACCCATTCATAATTTCATAACTTAACAATAGCACAGACTGGCCCTTGGGAGCCATTTCAGATTCTAACTTTATCATAGGTCAAAAGTCACATCATGAAAACAAAAACAGTGTGTGTGGTATTTTAGTGCCTTGAGTAGCATTTATACTTCACCTTTGAGCTGGAAGCATCAAATGCAGGAAACGTCTGATTTGTGTAAGGGCACATGATAGTATTGTACAAGATGAAATCGGATTGATGAAGTGGGTCACTGATTATGTATCCTTGGAGAAGTAGTTTTTCACATGTCCTTCTCTTACTATGGACTCTGCGTGCTGTGTTGTGAGCTGTTCTACCACACATTCCCTACATGAAAAAAAATGACACTTTCAAAACAATGAACCACCCAGAATTGTCCCTGTCTAAAAGAACTTCAGGGACAAAAGTGGAGAAGAGCCTGAGGGAAAGGAAGTCCAGTGACAGGCCCAAATTGGCATCTATCTCAAGGGAACTTTCCAAGGCCTGACACAATTACTGATGCTATGGTGTTCTTACAGGCAGTAGCCTAGCATGGCTGCCCTCTGAGAGGCCCAACAAACAACAACTAAAAGAGTAAGATACTTACACCCAAATAATGGACAAAATCCAGGGACCCCTGTGGTTGAATTAGGGAAAAGCTGGAAGAAGCTGAGGAGGAGGACAACCCTGTAGAAAGACAGGCAGTCCCTACTAACCTATATTCTGAGATCTCTCAGACACCGAGTCACCAACCAGGCAGAATATACCAGCTGAGATGAGGCCCCCGACATATATAGAGCAGAGGACTGCCTGGTCTGGCCTCTGTGAGAGAAGATGCACATAACCCTGAAGAGACTTGAGGCCTCAGCAAGTGGGGAGATCTGGTGGGGAGGAGTGAGCGAGGTGAAGCAGCCTCTTAGAGACAGGGGTGGAAGAATGGGATAAGGAACAGTCAGAAGGCACACCACGAGAGGCAGGGATAATGACTGGACCGTAAAAAATGAATTGAAGAAATATAAAATGTATTAATAATAAAAAATAAGCAAATAGATCTTTCCTCTCAACATTCTCTTTCTCAGACACGTCATCATTGCAATGCCTAAGGTATGGGCACAGGTCTTGTCACTTAGACGATTGAAAACCTCTCCTTTTTAACTTTTGTTTTTCATACTTAGTCTCTTAATTGCTTAAACTCTACTTTCATCTAAAGAACCCAACCTCAGATTAGTTCAACTACATCTTTCTCAAAATTTAAATTGTATGAAGAACCATTCTTTTCTGTCTCCTCTCCCTCCCTCTGATTTTGTCCCCCCCCCCCAATATCCATCATTTTTCTTTCTCTCTTATGACTCTTGGTTTTCCAGGCAAGCTATCAAATTTTAAGATAGAAAATGTTTACAAAGAACAGAAAACTGATTTCAGGAAATCAGACCCCTAAACTTGAACTTGTCAACTAAAGGAAGAATTGAGCCTTCAATCAAAATCCAAAGTTGTAAACTGGACCTTTTACTGTGCATTGATGTGTAGCTTGCAAAGAATTTTATGTATGAGGGACTCATAAGGATTATTATTTAGGAGGAAAACAAGAGTGTTCTCACATCTATTCAAAAATAAATATGAGAAAATTACACTTATAATGGTACCAGTAGAGAGACATGTCTCACACCAAGAAAGTGAATGGAAAGCAAAACTACAGATACATCCCCAACTAGTTGAACTCAAAAAGATATTTAGTGAGTAACAAAATGTTAGATGATGAGTTAGATTTGGGTATTTTTATAATATAAACAAAAATACTTGTAGTTACAGGAAAATACGAACATAGAAATGAAGATTTCTATTACTCACCTATCAATTTAGACATTCCATGTACACTTTGACCCATTACTATAGTTCAGTGGTGAAATCTTGGGTAAGCAACTAATTTGGGGATCTATTTCCTTTTAATTTCCAGCCAAACAATAGATATTCTATTATAGTGTTATGACAAATTAACTAGCTTGAAGATATGCTTAGAAATCAGTGTTCACTCTTTGAGGTACAAATGTAAATCGATAAAATCAGCGTTTCTTCAATGAAGCTAACAGTGAAGATCTGAAGAAGAATAAGTGTACAGCTACATGGCTGGCCATGCTTGAAATTTATTCATGCAGTTGACATTATTTGGAGACAAATAATAGTTGAAAATTTCCTTTAATACTACAGAATAACTTGTTTGATTCTTATGCACATTACTGTAGCAGAATGAATTGTATCATGTGTGTGTGTGTGTGTGTGTGTGTGTGTGTGTGTGTGTGTGTGTGTGTGTGTGTTATAAAATTTGAGATCAACACTCCAGGTCATCAGACATGTATGGTATGGTGAAATAATGATTTGCAAGTTGAGAATTAAATCTGCAAGAAAAGCATATGGAGCACTAGAAAAAAGCAGAGAATACAATGACTCAAAATATGGGTCTATCTATTTATCGATCTATATTTATACATATATTTTGATAACTCCTTCTGAGTTAGGCAAGGAGTTAATAATAATATGCACTTTTGCTTGTTCTGTTATTGCTCTCTCAAAGCAGTAAAACCCAGAAGGAGATTCAACTGATAGATAGTAGTTATGAATATGCTGAATTTTCTTTGTGAACTTACAGTATAAAATATTAATAAATTAATGTTCTTTACTCATACGAAAGATCAAATGACGACAATTTCATCACAGAACAAAAGACAAGGCTAAAATTGAACTTGCCTGTGAAAAACTATGACCTTTGATTCTTGCCCTTACAAGGACTCTGTGAGGTATATTTTAATAATCCTGCTGTAAAGATGTAGAAATTGATGAGTAAAGAGCCTAAGTAACTTGTGTGCAATCTGTGGGACCCAATGTTGAACCTAAGCCATCTGTTCTGCAAACCCACACTCTAAATCATTATGAGATACACCACAGGAAGAAATGCCAACAGGAGAATAATTAAATAACTACAATATTACAAGGTAAATATTATACCAAATGCATAAATATAATTTTAAGTGATTCCAAAGGAGAAAGCAATTAATTTGACCAAGAGTTTAGGGAAGAATGCCAAAAGATACAATATTTAAGCCGTGTGTGTACAAGCATAAAATCATGAACACTCCTGAGAGGGAAAATATATGGAATAGTTGCTGTGGAGAAGCATGGTTGCGAAGGGCATGTTCCTCAATATGCATGCATACGTACATACATACGTACATACATATGTAGGTATTTATACATACATAAATCACAAATCCTGGAGAATGAGAAGATAAAAGAACCATGGGTACAAGGATTGTAACAGTCAGTATAGAATATCTTTGAAGAGCTGACTTTAAATGACATGACAGATATTTGTAACTGATTTGAAAACAGAAGGCACTGGAGTGTTCTTTTTATGCAGGATTATGACATGATAGGATCTATGATTCATTGCAGCAAAGATAAAGGAATAGAAATCACACATCAGAGAGATTATTTATCCAACATTTGAAAACACTGAGATAATTGGGCATTGCCAGTAGGAAAGAAGCAAACAACAATGATGAGAGAGCTGTTTTCAGGCATTTAGAATGCCAGCAAAATGGAAAAGCCGATTGGATGTGAGGGATGAGGAAAAGACAATATGAAGATGACTCTGAGCCAGGTATTATGGTTGGATGCATCTAGGCGTGGGTGCAGGATGGAGCCTTTCACTAAAGAGAAGAGGAAGGGGAAATGGGGGGCACTGAGACTGAGAGAAAATGAGAAAGTAGTACTTCTATTCATTTTTCCTTTCAATTAATGAGCAAACATTTATTAGTGGACTTGAAATGCGCTGGAAATATAGCAGCCACCAGGCCTGCTAAAAATGCTGCTATTATTGATCTTGTATTCTAATCGGAGGAGGTGCAAGATAAATTAACAAATAAATGCATGTTGTGTGAGTCTGCAGTAAGTACTTGAAGGAAAAGAGAGGGTCAGTGAGACAGAAAATCTGGCTTGGAGTGGATTGCGATTTTTATATTTTTAATGATGAAGGCTGCTTGCACTGATATACTGGCATCAGAGAAGAGATTGAAAGTGAATGTATAATAGGATGTATACAGAATCATTGTAGATAGAAAAACAGCTTGTGTCAAGACCCCAAAGCTCAAAGAAAAATATTGCTATAATTTAATTGTGACACAGAAGGGAGCGTAGAACAGAGTGCCTCTAGTGGAGGTTAATAAACTTAAACCCAGATTTTGTGTGTGTGTGTTTTTGTTTTTGTGAAGACTGAGACAAATAAAAGTTGTGATTTCCTAGAAGTTATAGTAAGTCAAAGACAATACAAAGCAGAGGCTTCAGCCTCAGAAAACAGACATATCCAGGCATAAGAACACTCTCATTTGGGAAGATACCCACACTATACTAAGACAGGTTAGCTGTATAAGTAGGAAATAAGTGTGTGTGTGTGTGTGTGTGTGTGTGTGTGTGTGTGTGTGTGTGTGTGTGTGTT
>NC_034591.1:121038240-121057248 GCF_900095145.1 Mus pahari | reverse complement strand
AGTTTTCTGAGGAACCGCCAGACTGATTTCCAGAGTGGTTGTACAAGCTTGCAATCCCACCAGCAATGGAGGAGTGTTCCTCTTTCTCCACATCCTTGACAGAATGCCTAAGATAAAAAATTCAGGGGACTATCGAGTTTTAAGACAAAGAAACAGTTAAAAACTTTAATGGCCATGTGAACCACTAAAGGTATTGAGAAACAACATCCAGTAATAGGTGGTCTTGATCTAGTGATGGACAGCATATATGGTAAACAGAGGGTTTCCTGTAGGAGGGACAGGCTAATTGCTCCATAGAAAGATACTAGGTAAATGAAATGAATGAGAACTAAAGTATGGTATTTAGCAATGCAGAAGATGTTACTGTGAAAATAGGAAAAGCAAAAGACTGTTATACTGATCTGGGAAGAAGCATGACTGAGAAAGCATATAAAGAAACATTTGGAAATAGTAAGTAAGGAAAAGCAATTCAACGTGTATCTCTATATCCTAATGTAAGAAATAAAGTTAATATTGGAGAAATTGGTGGATTCTAAGTTCCTATATTGAGATGAAGATCTATAGCATCTTTCCATGCTCTGAGTGCCAGACTTAAAACAGACATTATAGTGAATGAATAAATGAATGTATGAACACAAGAGCCTGCCTGGTAAACTAGGTTTGCCTTAATTTGCAATGGTGCGGTCACAGAGAATTATGAGGGTCATAAAGAATAGCAAGAAGCAAGGTAGTGTAACTAGTAACATAAAGACAACATGCTTTTACATGCAAACAATATGGTGCCACATAACTGAAAACATGGTATCATACCCAGGAGCTGTTACAATTGGAGAACATGCTGTGGTGTATTGCACATAATATTGAAATTTTGTCAAATTATCATCTATTCTTTTTTTCTTACTCTTCTAAAAGTAGGTGAGAGTGAAAAGGGGAGAATTATAGGAGATTTGACAGAAACAATCCAATAAATGACTATCAGGAAAATGAGAAAATGTTTAGACCAGTGAAAGGCAATAGGACATTCCAGAAAAATGTGCAAAAGATTACAACCTAGACATAAAAAGATTGTGGAGTGTCCTTGTCGAGTGTACTGTTTTGATTAATTCTGCTTTCCAATGTCTTCTCCTTCACCAGAATGTGATGAGAAGAAAACTATTAAGAATAAAAATGATTCTTAGCCATCAAAAAACACATAAATTATGCCCAGTGAAAAGCTGGTGATTTTTTAACCATTTTCCCTTGTGGATAAACTAGGCTTTTGGTTTATATTTTTGCTACAGCTTCCTTAAAGTATAATTCATATGTCAGGAGATTCAGCCATGATAAACCTGCCTCTGTTTATAATTTTATTCTAACATTCTTTATGGGCTGTGCATAGGAGCTTCTTTGTCCTTAACTTAACTTGGTACAAATTACAACATTTAACTGATTTCTTCCTCAATTAATATAATATGAACCCATTCATTTCTCTTTATTTACATTTAAGATTCATGATACCGGTGCTTTAAAACATATCCTTAGAACACATAAAGTTTGCATTGAATGGGGATATATAAAATGTAGATCACAGAGGCTTGGCTACAAGCAGCCATAAGGCTATGGAAGTGTTGGGTGTCACTGTTTTCTAAAGTTAGTGGAAACATGGAGAAGAGGAATAATATAATACAACCCAGGATGCTTCAATATCTATGACACTAAGAAACAAGAGAGATAAAAACAAAGGAAGACATGTAATAAGATACTTTGTGTAGACTGTCACTGGATTCATTTCCCTTGTAGTTTTAACAAACCACCTCAAACTTAATGGCAATGGAGATTGTTAATTTTCATTGTCATCTTCACTGACTTTGGAGTCATCAAGCAGAGATACTTTTGGGGGTAGCTTTAAGGATGTATCCAGAACTGAGAAGGGAAGGCTCTCTGCTGAAAGTATGTGGTACTCTCTCAAGGGTTGGGTTCAGAAGTGAATAAAAAACGTGAGCTGAGTGCAAGCATTCACTGAACGGCTTCCTGATGATGAACACAACGGCAACACTGGCCTCATGCTCCTGTGGTCATGGCTTCCCCATTATGAGGGCCTAACCCTTCAAACAGTGAACCAACATTAGTTTATTTATCTATCTATCTATCTATCTATCTATCTATCTATCTATCTATCTATCTATCTATCTATCTATCTATATGTGTGTGTGTGTGTGTGTTTGTGTGTCTTTTATTCTTCCTTACCTTGCAAATATAATATATATTTGGGATATTTTGGATATGGAGACTTTAGTGATTTTTCTGACTTTTTCATCTACCATAATCAAGATAAAGGAAGGATAGATGTAAATAATAGTAATATTTGTTGAACATCTTAAGAATGAAAATGGTTAAATATTGAAAAATGAAAATAAAAACTCAAGAACAAAAATAAAACACAGGATTGTTATCAAGAATTCTCCCCTTTGTTCTTTGGAAGAAATTGCCAGATCAATGTTACAATGCATTGAGACAAACAGGCCAGGCTTAAATTAGGGAAAATAGTGTGAACAAAGATGAGTGAAAAGCATAGCAGGACCTGGACACGTTGTGTGTATGTGTGTGTGTGTGTGTGTGTGTGTGTGTGTGTGTGTGTGTGTGTTTCAGTTCTGATTACTTTTATTTTTAGAGTGAAAGAGACAAGCCAATCTGTAGGCTTACAACAGTGGTGCAGCTGAGCAGGAGACTCGGATTTCATCTTTTGAACTTCTGGGTCTTTGACCCTATTACTTGCCCAATTTTAGAGCATTTCAACATTAACCTTTGAAAAAGAGCAGCAGGCTGTCAAGTATACTAAGCACCTAAAAGCACTTTCCTAAAATGTCCCAGACTAAAGATGCTACAACACCCCACAAACCCATTATTACTATACCCCAAAAGTTGCTCTGGGAGATAAAGGTATGACACTGTGAAATGTCACTGACTCCAGTGCATAGGCCAACAAAAAGTAGAAAAGAGAACATTTAGAAAAACATGAATAAATAACTGAGAAAATATTAAATAAACTACAAAGAGCAAATGCAGATATGGACCACAAATAGGCAACGTTTCAAGACAATAGACATGTAATTTTGTAATGTGGCCCTCAGCTAAGAATGCCATTTAATCTACTGTGTTTCTCTGTGCTTATGGCTGGAATGAATATCTTAACAAAGTCAGTGATTTGAGGTTATATGTCACCCAAATGGCATCCTATCACAAGCTACTGCCGCATCTCATTCCCAGGGATGTCATCTACACTTCCTGCCTTCTCGGGCTGCATTCTCTCATGCCACAAACGTCCTTATTTTTAGTGCCCTCTGTGCCAGGCAAAAATGTCACCAGATTTGTCAGGAAGGATTTGTCCTTTGTGAAACTAGCCTGATTAAGTTTTGTCAGCTTATATCTGTCTAGGTGTTGGGTAACCTCATCCCTTAGTACTGTCTCAGGGATCTTGCCTATAGCCAAAGGCAGATCTGCTCATTTATAATTTCCTGTTTCTTTCTGAGTTCTTTTCTCACAGACCACTGGAGTGAGGGATATTTTGTGGTTGCTGCTGAGTTTTTATCTCTAAGTATAAAATGTTTCTGCTATTGCCATCCTCCTTTGGATTGAAATGTTACATATTATAAATACCTCAATTTTTTTCTAATTCATCATAGAGATATTTTGTTTTTCCACATGTTAATTGGTGGTTGATAACAAAAACATATATTACTTATGCTCTTAAAGATTGTCATCCTATTTGGAAATGGGCTGCTTACTGACATAACAGAGCATGCATTCTCTCTATATTCTTTTTGCTACATACATCACTTTAAACTTCATAAACACCATAATTATACCAGACTGAATTCGAATATGAAATAAGAAAATGAAGTAGCATCCTCTGATTCATTATGCTATATTGTTTTCTCCCCAGTATAAACATTAGATGATGGGGATAGTTTACAGAGACCGGGTTTAATTTTTTTCAGTCTCCTAATCAACAAAATATCTTTATATTTCTCTGATGAGCAGGAAGACAGTACCCTGTGTGGGGGAGGACCTTGGAAATTTCTGTTTATTCTTCAAGGTTCTAACAGCTCTGATTTGCTGCTGTTGCTGTTATTGTTTCTGGTTTCTTTCTTTTTTTCTTTTTTTTTTCTTTTTCAGTTAGTATTTAAACATAAACATTATCTCCAAGATGTTTCATTGACTTTGTCAGGATTTTGCATGGATAAGGATGCACCCACATTTCTTTCTATTACACATCCATTTCTTTGAATGTTCTTCATCACAGAGAAAAATAACACAAGGGTATGCAGTAGTACTCACTAGCGTGAACATGTTCCCTTCAAACAAATAACACATTTTAAGATTAAGGCTCATTTCTAGTTATTATAGAAATGATAAATGTTCAATATGGATTATTTACAAACTTCAGAATTCTAACTCAAAAGTATTCAAATTTGCCCACTAAAAATAACTATTAGGAAATCAATACCTTTTAATTTGGGGATTTTTTCCCAAAAATTATATTTAAATAATTGGTACTGGGCATTGAACCTACACTATTGTAGATGATATGCATATCACAAGTACTAACCTTTATTCTCAGGCCTCTTTAAATCTGTCACTGGCAGTGTTTTCCCCAAAACAATATAAGATAAACATATTCTCTCTTAGTTATTGACTTTGTGAGACTTAACTTTCATAAAAATAATGTTTTTAAAATATGAAGCACAATTCTTCATGTGTGCAATATATCTACATGTTTATGGTTTTCTTCGGTACTATAAGCAAAAAAATCATGTTTCTCACACATTGAGAATCAATTTTCAGCATGAATTTATAGAGTTGAATTGCTAGATATAGAAGGATTCAAGTGTGGATGGTTTGACCATTGGTATTATTTTCTATCTCAAGCAATGGAAGGAGGTGCCAGCATATTTAGTCCTGCAAATGACCCACTCTTAGATTTGAAAGGTAATAGTCCTAGGACATTTTTGACAGAATGTTCAGTACTATGCCTACTGTTATTTGATTCATATCTTTCCAGGACTCTATGATATAAACATTGCTTTTTTCCCACTTAATAAGGAGTGTAAAGAAGTTAGAAAAACATGGTTTTAACATTCCAAAGATAGAAGAATTCACAGTGAATGGACTCTGAAATGTAAGGAAAATGCCTTAAGGGAGAGAATGCAGATGCAAATCCTTTTACCCAGCATGCCTAAGGCAGAGGAAGGAAAGGGACAAGTTTGAAGCCAATGTGGGGTAGTCATAAGGCCTTGTTTCAAGATTAACATAGTGAATTTTATTTAAGAGAACACTGAATAAGACATTGTTTCCTGGTACTAACCAAAATGATTTTAACCAAGTATGTTACCTACAAAGGCACAGCAGCTAATGTGTGGGATCACTGCAGAAGAACATTTCGCCATGGATGGAGGAGTGCCTCCTGAGCCCCACTTCTCCTATAGGAACTACTAATACTCAGAGGTTTCAGTGGAAGAAGGAGTCACGTTCCTCAATGGTCTGCCTATTGATGCATTGCCCTTACTGAGGTAAGTAACTCCAAGTTCCGTGGCAGACTCAGTCTCAATACCATAAAATGGAAAGTAAAAGAGGAAGACATCCTACATCAACCTCGGGTCTCTACTTGCACATACAGATGCAAACAACACACACACACACACACACACATACACACACACACACAGTACAGGGTTTCCATAAAACCACATGCTGAGAGGAGAGGGGAGAGAGTGATCCTAGGATCATAAGGTCTGGAAAGTTCGTGAATGTCTACCCGGCAAGCCTAGCTCCTGACACAGTAAATTCAATATAACCAAAATTACAAATCCGAAGTTTGCTAATCCAGGTATTTTAGTACATGTTTGTAACCTTGGGAACTAAGAACTGCATACAGTTTTAAGTTTGACAATAGCTGGGGCAAACAGTAAAAAATTGCCAAAAGAAATAAATAAACTTTTTTTTTCCTGCCTTTAAACTACCAATTTGAGGATCATCTTGTAGATGAAGTTGTTGTTGTCTCCCTCCCTTCTCCACTTTTAGCCATATAAGAACACTCAGAGGTAGAACAAAGCTATTTTGTCCTTAATTGCCCCCTCAGAGGATAAAGTGCCACATTCCTTTGACTTTGTCTTTATCTTGACCTTACCATTTCTATGGCTATATCAGAAACATAATAGACATTCCATACTTACAATGCCACCAATATTGTAGGGCTCAATCTTGGTACAATCCTTACTGGCTACAGCTCTCTAAAGAACTGAATTAAAAATACATGTTGCATTCTTGTTTACCTAGAGCAGGAGATGCAAACAGAATTCCCTTCAGTTCTTAACCTATGAGAAAGTAGACCATGATGATTCCAATATAAAGCAAGGATAATGACTTCAATGGAATAAACATTGCTGATGAGTATTGTCTGTAGTTTATTCTATTTTTGAGTATTATGAACAAAGGTGCTTTTCAAGCTTTTCCTAAAGACCAATGATTCCCAAAGAATCAACTAATAGTATAGACTAGAACAAAAGGGGAAACAAGCACAAACAAAAACAAAATAGCTAAAAAAAAAAAAAAAACCAACAACAATACAACAAAGAAGGAAAGAAAGAAAGAAAGAAAGAAAGAAAGAAAGAAAGAAAGAAAGAAAGAAAGAAAGAAAGAAAGAAAGAAAGAAAGAAAGGAAGAAAGGAAGGAAGGAAGGAAGGAAGGAAGGAGGCAAGCAATGAAGACAGGTTTTAGATGTAAGTGAGAGCTTTAACACAGTTTTTAACAATCAATGAGTCTTCTTTGTTCTCCTAAGGTTCCAGGTTCAAACCACCAACAAACAGAACCAGTCCAAAATAGACTGAAGATACTCTGTAATTGAAATAGTTATCTAAGTATCTCTGTGTGTATGTATAAATATATGAGTATATATTTATATATACAAACATATACTCTATGTATGCGCATGTGCACACATACAGGCACGCGTGCATACACACACACACACACGCATATATATGATAGAAGATAATAGATGAATAGATAGATAGATAGATAGATAGATAGATAGATAGATAGATAGATAGATAGATATTATGTCATCTATTCCTGTAGATGCTATAACAAATTATGACTGAGTGGCTTAAATAATTTGTTCAATTTCAGTTCAAGTGCTACCTATCTGAACCTGATGTATGGCCCCAGTGGTTCTCATTAGAATTTCTGAGGAATAAGTTTTCTTACACCTCTCTCTTCTTTTTGTGCTTGCCATCAGTTACCTGAATTTCTTAGCTTTCAGATGGATCACCCAAATCTAGGTCTCCATTTTTACCATAAGCACCTTCTCTAATTTCCCCAAACTGGGTTTTCTTTTGGTTAGATGTTCTGGTTATTGCATGTCAGGCCAAACAAAAGAATAATTTCATCTCAAAATCCTTATGCAATCACTTTTACAAGACCCTCTCCCTAAGTAAGGTCTTCTTCTTTTTTAATTTATAGTCCAGCTCTTGCCTACCCTTCTAGTCCAACCTCCCAGAATTCCTCATTTCATTACTCCTCCATGTCTCAAAATAAATAAATAAATAAATAAATAAATAAATGCTTCCTCTTCACCAGGCCTCCCCACTTCCTGGGGCCTCAAGTCATTCCAGGATTAGACTCTTCCTCTCCCACTGAGGCCAGACCAGGCAGTCCTCTGCTACATTTGTATCAGGGTCTTGGACAAGCTCCTATATGCTGCTTGCTTGCTGGCTCAGTGTCTGGGAGATCCCAAGGGTTCCAGATAGTTGAGATTGCTAGTCTTCCTATGGGGTCACCCTCCTCTTCAGCTTCTCCCATCCTTCTCATAATTCATCACAGAGGTTCCCAACTTCAGTACAGTGGTTAGGAGTAAGAATCTTGTTGGGCCACCTAGAGGACAGCCATGATAGGCTCCTGTCTGTAAGCATACCATAGCAACAGTAGTAGTGTCTGGCTTTGGTGTCTCACCATAAGATGGATCCCAAGTTGGGCAGATCACTGGATAGCCTTTCCCTCGGTCTCTTCTCAATTTTTTTTGTCCCTGCAGTTCTTTTTGATAGGAAAAATTCTGGAACAGAAAGTTTGATTGTGGGTTGGTAATCTCATCCCCCCAACCCCTTGTACCCTGTCTATCTATTGAAGATGGATTCTTCAAGTTCCTGCTCACCATTCTTGGGCATTTCAGCTCGAGTCACTCCCATTGAGAATGGAGAGTCTCTCTCCTCCCAGGTCTCTGGTATTTTCTAAAGGATACCATTACCTGCCACCCCCTGAAGCTGCTTATTTACATTCCTTATTCTGGCCCTCTAGGTTTCTCTCCTGCCTCTATATCTGATCCTGTTCTCCCTTCCCCTCCCCATCCCCTTTCCCACCCAGACCCCTCCCTCAATCTCCCTCCAGTGATTAGCTTCTGCCCCCTTCTAGGTGGGATTGAAGCATCCTCAATTGAGCCTTTCTGCTTGCTGAACTTCTTAAGTTCTGTGAATTTTATCCTATGTATTCTGTAATTTTAGCTAATATTCACTTTTACTGAGTACATATTACGCACATACTTTTATATCTGGCTTACCACACTCAGGATGATATTTTCTAGTTTCTTCCATTTGCCTGCAAAACTCATGATGTCCTCAGTCTTAGTAGCTGAAAACTATTCCATTGTGTAAATGAACAAACCACATATTCTGTATCCATTCTTTGTTTGAGGGACATTTGGGTTGTTTCCAGCTTCTGTTTATCTCAAATAAGGCTCTATGACAATACTGAAGTATCCGTCCCTGTGTTATGGTTGGGCATCTTTTGGGTATATGCCTAAATATACATAAATGACCCCCAAAATTAGACCAGAGAACTTCTACAGCTGATAAACCACTTCGGCAAAGTACTAGACATAAAATTAATAGCTGAGAAGGAAAATAGTGAAAAAACACCATTCATAGTAGTCACAAAATATTAAAAATATTTTAGCATAACTCTAACCAAAGAAATGAAAGATATGTATAACAGGAACTTCAAGTATCTCAAGAAAGAAATGAAAGAAGACCTCAGAAGTTGGAAATATCTCCCACGGTCATGGATTGGTAGGATTAACATAGTAAATATGGCCAGCCAACCAAAAGAAATCTACAATTTCAGTGCAACACCCATCAAAATCCCAACAATTTTTCACAGACATGGAAAGAGCAATTTTCAATTTCATATGAAAGAAAAAACAGACAAACAACAACAAAAATAGGATAAAGAAAACAATTCTTAACAATAAAAGAACTTCTGGGGGAATTACCATCCCTGACCTCAAGCTGTACTACAGAACAAATGTGACAAAGACCACATGGTATTGGTACAGAGACAGACACTTGTTCAATGGATGTGGGACAGTGGACAATGCCAGAAAATTCAGTAAGGTTGAGATGATAGGAATCACCCTGCTCCCTACTAGATTCCTGGCCTGGAATACCCCCTAGTAATCCAGAACAGAGCTCTCCATGCTAATGAGTCCAGAATATTTAGTCAAGAAGCTTCTGTTCTCAGACATTTCTCCCTGCAAGAGATATTTAATCTCTGGTCCACCCCGAGGAGCTGGTATGCACCCATGTGCTACAATGAACAATTAATAAACAGTTTGGAGTCAAGGAATGTCTCTTTCAACAAGAACCACGGTGGGGAGCATGGAGAAAACCTTCACCAACCTGCCTTAATCTTCTGCAGAAGTCCCTCTGTGCCCCCAGACAACCTCTACCAATTTAAGGACATTCACTGTTGAGTAAGCCCGAGTTCCCCATTCCCCCCAGCCTCAGGCTCATTTTCAACCTCAGCCTGAAGCAACTAACTTCATTCCGAACTCCCCGTGACTCAGTAACCTATGTATGTCCAGGAGTGTTGGAGCAATGCAGGAACCCTTTCTTCCTGACTCTTATGTTGGTTTTCCAGATGCAACTGGATGCTTTAGAAGTTAGGAACCCCAGCTTCAGCCTCCCACATCCTAGGCTGTGTTTTGATCCAACCTGGCAGTCAACAGTGGTGAGAAATTTCCTACACCCCAATTTTGGGGTAGAATGAATACCAACCAATGAACTAGAATTTACGACTCAGAAATAAACCCACACACTTATGGACACTTGATCTTTAACAAAGAAACCAAAAATATACAATGGGGGAAAATCATCTTCAATAAATGTTGTTGTTCCAACTTTCAGTCTTCATGTAGAAAAATGAAATAGATCCATATTTATCACCTTCACCTTGCACAAAGATCAAGTCAAAGAGGATCAAGGACCTTAACATAAACCAGATACACTGAATGGAATGGAAGAGAAAGTGGAAAAGAGCTTTGAGCTAATTGACACAGTGGTAATTTCCTAAGCAGAACTACAATGGCTCAAGCTCTAAGATCAACAATTGGAAAATGAGACCTCATGAAATTGAAAAGCTTTGATAATGAAAAAGACACAGTCAATAGGACAAATGGGGAAAAAAAAAAACCTTCACTTACTCCACATGCAATAGAGGGCTAGTATCCAAAATATACAAAGAACTCAAGAATCTAATCTCCCAAACCCCAAATAACCCAATTTAAAAATGGGATACAGAATTAAACAGATAATTCATAACAGATTAATCTCTAATGGTTGAGAAGAACTTAAAGAAGCATTTAAAGTCCACAGTCATAATGGAAATGTAAATCAAACCTTCAGATTCAACCTTCCACCAATCAGAATGGCTAACATTACAAACTCAAGTGACATTACATGCTGGTGAAAATGTGGAGAAAGAGGAAAACAACCTCCATTGCTTGTGGGTTTGCAAACTGGTACAACCGCTTGTACAAATCAATCTCGCTATTCCTCAGAAAATTGGAAATAGATCTACCTGAAGTAAATTCCTTTTTATAGCTTCCAGTTGGACATGAGTTTTAGAGATGATGTCACTGTGGCTGCGACTCAGTGTGTTTTTAAATCTCTTCTGTGGGAGTTATGGAATGTGGGGCAGCTGAGAAAGCTAATGGAAGGCTATAAGTCTGTCCCTTTGTTCCTATCACTAGAATATTCCTTTACTTCTCTGCTTGCCCCTTCACCCCCCCAGCAAAATATGAATTGTCCCTCAGTGGGGAAAACAATACATAATGTTTTTCAAATTTCTCGGAATGACTGTCCTATGTGTCTATGCTTATTGCTGATTTGCTTTGTGTTTTGGTAGCACTTCAAAAATAATTTTTAAAAGCAAGTTATTATTTGTAAAATTCAAAGGCAATATTAGTGAAGAGAAGTCTATATCCTTTGGGGGAATAAAGTTCATTACTTTCCAGCTTCCCATCACCTCTGGGTGTGTTGGCCTACACATTGTGCATATAAACATGCCTAAACACATACCTTGAAAAGGCAGATGCAAATAACACATCTTCCTTCTCTTTGAATTTAGCCTGATGCCAGCACTCCCAATAGAAGCTAGATAATTCAATGTGAATTATCAGAAAAGTGTATTGTTTCGTAGAATGATCTGTGAAAGGGTGACTTTCTAGAATCATATAATCTCCAAACATTGTTTGACCCTGAGATAGCATATGCAATGTTACTGTACAGAATTTCTATAATACTGTTCTCATTAACAGTATTTTTACCTAATAGCAAGAAGCCTGAGTTTCTGCCTTATATCTTCCTTGCTCATGGACACACAGCTGCCGAAATAAGAAATCTCTATCTTCATTAGAATACAGATGTTATCACCACCCAGTTTCTATTTCACCAGCTTGCTGTGCATTTGCCTCATATAAGTAATTGCTTCAGATGTCACTATTTGCTTCTTTATGTATTTTTATTGTATTAGCTCCATAGGTTTCATTAAATGTATATAACTGACTTGGGGATAAAAATACCCACTTATTACTTCTCACTACAATTTGATTTCGACAACTGGAGCAATGAAACCCCTAGCAGATCACAAAGGCTGATTGATTAGTGCATTTTCAGGGCTGTGCTGGGAAAAGCTGGCACTTCTGCTCCTAGTACATCCAGAAAACGGATGAGGTTAGACACAAATGGTCTCATTAACCAGAAGCTTCTTCGGTATAGTCAATGACCAGTCAAAGATTAATCAGAAACCAGGACCTTGTTGTTCAGATGGCTGAGAGATGATCCTGAGGTGTCAATGAACAATGGTACCCAGATGACTGATGGCCAATTATGTCTATGAGCTGAAACAACTAGCCGAGGCTCTCAGGCAGAAACAGACAATGAAAAACTACATCTCAGACTTGTCTCTTGTGTCAGAGAAAAAGCTTTTGTACCTCAAGGGTTTTAGAGATGTATATAGGTCCACAAATGGCACAGGATTAATGGTAAAGTTGATCTGAAACCTCTTCACTTCCTACAGGTTCTCCTCTCAGGAGCTCGCTGCCATAGACATAAAGTGCTCTGACATGCTACCTACGCCAGATTCGCAAAATATAATTTTTGGGTACCTTTGTTTTTCTCAGAATGTTTAGGGCATGTGCTAGTACTGTAGAATAAAGTTTGGAAGCCCATTTTATGGATATATAAATAAATGAAAGTTACAAACGGCAGATTGTAAATACTCATATACTTCATACACTTCTTATAAATGTATCTTCAACTTTTTCGTCCTTAGAATTTATGACTTTTTCTTTAGTTGATTTATCTCTTGAGTAGGTACTTCTTAGAAGGGGCAACAAAATACCTGTGGAAGGAGTTACAGAGAGAAAGAATGCCCATCCAGGGACTGCCCCACCTGGGTTCCATCCCATAAACCACCACCAAACCCAGACACCGCATGCCAACAAGAGCTTGCTGATAGAAGCCTGATAAAGCTGTCTCCTGAGAGGCTCTGCCAGTGCCTGACAAATGCAAAAGTGGATGCTCACAGCCATCCATTGGATGAAGCACAGGGTTCCCAATGAAGGAGCCAGAGAAAGTACCCAAGGAGCTGAAGGGGCTTGCAGCCTTATAACAGGAACAATAATATGAACTAACCAGTAACTCCAGATCTCCCTGGGACTAAACCACCAATCAAAGAAAACACACAGTGGGACTCATGGCTCTAGCTACATATGTAGCAGAGGATGGCCTAGTCAGTCATCAATGGTAGGAGAGGCCCTTGGTTCTGTGAAGATTCTATGCCCCAATATAGGGGAATGCCAGGGCCAGGAAGTGGGAGTAGGTGGGTTGGGGAGCATGAGGAAGAGGGTAGGTTTTGGAGGGGACACTAGGAAAGGGAATAACATTTGAAATGTAAATAAAGAAAATATCTAATAAAAAAGGAAAATAAAAAAGGATGCAGAAAAATAAAAAGAAGAAGAAGAAAATAGAATGTCTTGGTCTAGGACTCTGCATCTCTGGTGCCAGACACCCTTCATGCCAATATTATATTCTTTCAGTAAGTATTTAATGAGTACTTTTTCAATTGCAGTCATGTTTGGAGACAGAATATACAACAAAAGATCAGTCAACATACCCACAATTACCCATCCTTGTCTTAGATCTGAAAAAAAAAAAAGAGAGCAATATTACTACTGTCTCCCTTTTAACAGAGTAGTTGGCAGGGGTCGTAAGCAGCCTGGCCCTAGAGTCACCAAAGCACTCAAGTGTAGAGCCCTAACTGTTAATCAAGATACACAGCCCTCCACACCTGCCAGACCAATTGAGACTTCTCACACTGAATTTTTTAAGTTGTTTCTGCAGAGACCATCTCACTAAGGAATAAAGAAAGCTCATGGTCTCAGGATGAATGTTCAGCCTAAGCAAATGCCAAAGGCAGTTAAGCAATGCCCATCTTGAAAACAAATTCTTTCTGATTGAGTCACCAAGGTTAAAGGAACTATTTTCTTAAGGACTAGCAAATTAGCTTGGAGTTTTGCATCACTAATAATGAGATGGTGCAGTAAGAAGGGAACCTTTCTTTAGGTCTTTTTTATTTTGTGAGAATGAAAGCACCCTTTTCAGACCAGGGGTTGTGCTGGGGTTGGGCAGGGAGATAATTAGCTGTAGACAAGCTTTATGGGCTGTCTTGTTTTTATTCACAGGTAGGAAAAAAAAAAGATATCCCAGAATGCTAAATTACCTGGCATAGAGTTTCTCTAGCATTTAGAGAGTAACTGTGGTGTAACCACACAGAAGATAGAAATATGATTACACTAAAGGTAAAAATAGCAAGATCTCCCATTCATTATGCATATGAATGAGCTCCACCATCTGTCAATGTTGCCCTAGAGGTCAAATATGAATATGTACCTGAAAATGTCTGCGGACACCTAAATTCCTTCAAGGGGTGAGCCAAGATGCAGAAGAGTAGTGTTAAAAGCAAAGGCTGGGGGGTCAGTCTGTTACACTTCATTATCACGGTGACTAGAAAATTGATACAGCATGTTGACATCTGCACCAATACTCAAAACAAAAGGAAGAAGATCATGAAGTTGGCGGGGTTTTAATAGTGTTCTTCAGATAAGATGGATTCTTCTCCTATGATAAACTGCTTCTTCAATTAATTTTTTTGAATCAATAATAATACTAAAGGTGATTGTCATTTATTAAGCATGACAAGTATACTTGATGATTAAAGGATTGACTGTACTCAAGAAAATGTCTGTTGCTTTACCAAATAGAAAATTTTTTGGATGCCAGTGGTGTCCCATTTACGCAATAAGATTATTGCTTAGCCCAGGGTTCTTGAGCTATAAGCTTCATATTTTATTCCCACACAGTTATTTACAGTGGTGCTCTGTATAGGAGTGAGTGTTAGGTACTAACTATAGGATTTAAGGTGTGGGAGGTAAAGGGAGGCCTGTGTTCCTTGGAATCTTCTGACATCTGGAACAACTAGAGGCTCACATCAGTCACATAGCTGTCTATATGACCAAGCTCCAGTAAATACTGATTAAGTATCAGTTAAACTTCCCTGTGTATTATCACATATCTTTCGTTGGAGAAATTAGCATAATCTGCTGAAGGCATGAACAATTAAAACTTAAAAGTGCCACATGAGATACTGTTCTGGGCTCTGCCCTTGGCTACTGCCACTGAGTAATTTACAGGACTCCTTTCACTGTAGTTAACTGCATCAAGAGTAATGGTCACTCACTGTAATCAACACAGATGGTGTGTATGTGTGTGTGTGTGTGTGTGTGTGTGTGTGTGTGTGTGTGTGTGTGTGTGTATGTGATTTAGGTTATAAAAGACACTTCTGAAACTCTGTTAGTGTCAGAAAGTACAAAGTGAGGGTCAACATGGATATTCCCTATATCTAGAAATATGTATTAATTCTTACTGTAAATCCATTTAAAAAACACAGAATCCCATTTACACAGAGTATAGTGAAGAATAGTTGATTCCCTCTGTATTGCTATCAACTTGTGAAACCTAACATTCTGATAGTGAAAGCCAAGCTTTCTCCCATTCCTGTGAAAATCTGGGGGCAAGAGTTATGATGTTCCACCATAGTCTAATAAATATCTCTCAAGACTCTCCACTCGTTGAAAGCCAATCAAATTTAGAGGTTTGGAAAGGCAGAAACATACTTTGCATTATCCATGTGCTAAGGAGCCCACACACTGAGAGAGGTCTCCTTCCTGTTGTACAGAAAGTTCAATACAGATCCAAGGACACAAATCCACCAGCAGGATTTTGCCAGGAAAACACAGTTCAGCCATACTCAGAGGGGTTGGGGAAAATTAGATAACAACTTAAATGCATACTGTGTAAAAAGATCCAGGTGTGGAAACGGAAGCAACTTGATCTATCACAGAGTTTTAATGAAGGTACTCTGTGTCTTTAGGGAACTGAGCAGCTGTGAGTAAAAGAGTTGATCATGCCAACAAACCTAAGCTTGGGCTTGGGCCTAGGCTCTGAATTGGCTGAATATCAAATAAAAGCAGAAAGAGAAGAAGGGAGGGAGGGAAAGGAGGGGGGAGGGAGAAAGAGAAGAGAGGGAGAGAGAGAGAGAGAGAGAGAGAGAGAGAGAGAGAGAGAGAGAGAGAGAGAGAGAGAGAGAGAGAGAGAGAGAGAGAGAGAGAGAGGATTTTTAGTTATCGTTAATGGGTTAATCCTGGGAAAGGTTGGTTGTCTTTGGTAGAACCCAAGATGCCAACACAGCCAAAATTTCAACCATAAATAAGCCTCACTAATCTTTCCAAGCAGTAAGAAAGAAGGACTAAGGTTGATATTCTTCAGATGAATCCAACATTGTTCCACCAAGAAAGTGAAAATCATTTCTTGAGTTGAGGGCAGTGATAAATTGTTTCATTTATATATAAAACACAGAAATTCATAAAGCACTGAATGTTATGGTCAAAGATTAAACGTGCTTGAAAGGAACAAAGGGTAGCCATCAAAAAAAGATTTGACTAAAAGAGACATTGGATACTCTTGAAAATGAATGGAACTCTCTGACACATGAAGAGAAACCTTCTTAGCCATGAATTATGGTAAACAATAAAAATCAATACATTATTTTTCTGACATATGTACAAACATCTAAAATTACCTTATATAGCATTGGACATAAAAATTTAATCAACTCTGAGTCTGAAAAGAGACTGCAACTAAACAGGACTAAGAATCTCCTTCTGAGATGCAATGGCTTCTAAATATGATGGTTCCTTACCTTCCTGTATCAGTAAGTTTAAAAGGATACTAATGTGGACCTTATCTTCAAACAGTAAAAGGGCAAAGCTGACCAGGGACTGACTGACCTAACCCAGTAAATAACATTTTAGACTTTATATATTCCTTTCTAATTTCTACTGGATTTGAAAGAATTGGAGAGGTGATTAAAATTATTAGGAGCAGTATTGCCTCTGCAGTATAAACTGAAAGTGGCTTGATGAAGAGGAGATGTGAGTGTAGCCTACATAATGATAATGTACATGTTCTTGAAGCATTCCCTTTATTTTTTTTAATAGACAATTGGAAGAGAGCCTTACTAGGAAGCAATGGAAAAGTTATATGTCTTATTGTGACTAATGATTTAAAATGTCTCTGACTTCAAGAATTATGCTTATTATGATTTATTGGTCACTTGATTTTAACTTCTTAAAATGAGTGGCATTGGAAGAAAATACTGGGTTAAAAGTGGCACTTTTTATGGGGAATTGCTTCATATGGAAACCAGATTGGGGTCATAGAGCAAAAGTAATATATTGTACTTTATATAGCAGATGATGCTGCATTGGTATATACCATTTTATAAATTGAGCCATTAAACCCGAGAAAATAGAAGCCTGGGGGAAAACTGACTTGGTAATATGTCAGCCATAATACACCAGTGATCACTGGCAAAATATTCAAGAATACAGAGGGATTACTTACCACCTGCTATGGACTGTGATAGGAAGCCCAACTCATTTGAATCTGTGCCTCTCAATGCTATAGGTTTCGGTAGTTAAAATTTAGAATGAATGAGAGAAAGTTTATCAAGTAATCATCAGGCTGTAGAAAGTGATTTAGACTAACCAGTACTGGGCTAACAATACATCTTAAGAGTAATAATATGGACACTGACAGCAAAGATAACATTTGCAAGTTCAACTCAACACATGTTAGTTACTTGACTTTCAATAGGTAATTTTACTTTAAGTATTTGGATCTATTTGAGTTGTTCACATAGCAGAAGCTTAATAGTGAGTGTGATGTGCTTCATTTAAGATAGGCTGATTCTTCACTCCTGAAGATTTGACAGAAAGTTACCTTCCTTTTGTTTTGTTATTAATGTTAAATTTCACTGTTGCAGTGTACATGGATATTCATGTGTATACAACATATACAAGTCACATACTACCTAAAATTTCAGTACACAGCAGGACAGACACATGACAAAGGTCTTCAAAAATTATAATTGATCTTAAACCTTTTTATTACCACATTTGAGATTATAGAGCATGCGGTTATATACAGTTCATAATAATTGATCATCATAATGAGGGACTATGTCTCTGATTAATATATTTACCATAATATACTTTAAAACATTTAGTAAATACTCTTTCTGCTTATTAAAAACCCAACTGAAAAACAGTGCCCTCATGTATCTTAATTGTGTCCAGAGGAGAGGCATGTTAAGTAAATGACTGATAATCCTCACAGGTTAGTGTAAATATAATCACTGATGTCTATACACAATAACCAAGTCATCTAATAAACTTTTCCTCAAAAGGTTTGCCCACTTCTAGAATGAACACAACAGCATATATGTATGTATGATGATGAGTGTATGCATGTAAACACACACATATTTGATTGTCCTTCTCAACATGTTAATGATATACAAATGAGGCGCACACACACAGTACTATGTATGAACTTTTAATAAAACTTAAGCACTTTAGGATTTCAGACAAATAATTTTTTCTGAAGGTATTTCTGAGTTCTGCCCATTAGAAATACAGGTGGCTGAATACAGTGTTCAGTACATTTGTTCAGCAAATAAGGTATATTTGAGACCAAGCACTTTGAATGGTTGCTATCCAGTCATTCAGACCTTATACTCCTACATTCACCATGTTAGATAAAAATGCGTTTGTAGAAACATGATAATTATTTCTTATTTTAAAAATTAGTACTTTTCCAGAAGACACAGTTAATGAAGAAGCTGTAGGACTCATCATGCAAAATCAGATGCAAAGAAAGGAAAAAATAAAATTTGGTAAAGTAGACAAAGTTTGATGGATAACTGTTGGCTCCTCTATGTAAAACCAACCATCAAACATGCAAGTTTTAGTATAACTTGGGTAAAGAATGATCTGTCTGAAAAGTGGACTATTATATGAGTTTGTTCCTGAGAAAATTAGCATACCTGAATGGATATAAAGTAGGATAAAGGGAGATTGACATAAAAGGGTCAAAAGAAGGTGATGGGTGGAAAAGTTACATGAGATACAGATGCCAGGAAACGTTCAATATAGTAAAATTCAAAGTGATACTCTCACTGTGTGCTGAGATAATGACTTTTCCCCTCTGAAAACTAAGTCTTAGTTTAAAAGTTTTT
>NC_034591.1:120958240-121033240 GCF_900095145.1 Mus pahari | reverse complement strand
CAATAGTGGATCAAATGTTCAAATATGGGAGCCTTTGGGAGACATTTCTCTTTTAAATCACTGTTACCATTTATAGGGCTCATGTGGCAACCATCAAGAACGACTTAAACTCAGTATCTCGAGGTTGTACATGATTTTCTATTGCTTTTGTCACATGAAAATAACTTGTATCTTATGTCAAACAATAAATAAGTCTATATTTAATTTAGTAGATGAATTAATTAGTATTTGTTAGATGAATGCAATAAAATACTAAAATATATTGGTGAGATTATATCTGTTTCTTGAAATAGGATAACCACATTTTTTTTTTGAAATCTCATAGTTCTTAATGGCTGGAGGAAGTAATTTGGTCATTTGCATAATATTCACAATAGCTTCATGAGTTATTAATAACTCAATATTACAAGGGACAAAAATGAAGTACAGGGATTAATTGGTTCAGCTGTGCAGAGGGGCAGAGCGGAGTCTTGCAGCCGTGCTCAGCCTGTGCTCTGCTTGCTGAGCTCGCTTCTGCTTCTCTAGCAGATAGCATTTATTGTGCCTCTGGTAAGTGCTTTACATGCACTGCCTCATCGGTACCATGAATCCTCTTTATGGAAGCTGGCCAAGTGCCAGGGTCGCACGGATGAGCACTTTTATTGGCCGTCACTATGCCAAACCTAGTCTCAGCTACTCCTATCTCCAAGGTTTTCTTCTCATCTAGAATGTTTTAAATCATCGAATAAGATTCTCCTCTTTAGAGGATTTCTAGAATCAAAGCTTTGTGTGAAACCAAAGTGGTTTGGAATAGTCCTTTTTTTCTTATCTATATGTTACAAAATTATTCTCTTTAGTAATAAGTATAAAGTATTCTTTTTAAATAAAAATTCCTAAGGTAGAACCTATTGCAAATATGTTTAAAATTTACAAAGAATCAAAGAGTACATGACAACTTTAAAAAAATGTTTATTATTACTTTAGAGTGTGTGTGTGTGTTTGTGTGTGTGTGTGTGTGTGTGACATGAGTGCAGTGTTCACAGAATCCATATGAGGGTATCAGATCCCCTAGAGCTAGAATGTCATACAGTGTGAGAAGACAATTTCGGTCCTGGAAAATAAACTGGAGTCCTCTGACCAAGCAACAAAAGCTCTTAACTTCTGAGCCAGCTCAACCCCACGAAGCCCTTTCTTAAGTACAAAATTTTAAAGAAGTAATGTGGTGGTATTTGTATCATACAGGATATATAGCCTGATACATTCTGAGGAGAAGGTAATGTGAGATGGCTTCTACATTAAAGATCTGCTAGAGGATAACTCATCCTAAAATTATTATAATTTTTCACTTTTTTACTTTTCATTCTTTTTGTATATTTACCAATTGGTTCAAGTTTGTTTCCTTAGTTTTGAAAGAGCATTTTCCTGGTGAGCGCTAGCTGACCCCAAGTTCCCCTGCTCAAGTCTCTAAAGTCCTTCAGCTACAGGCATGTGACAGCACACTCTGGCTTCCTAGTGTTATATTTAACTATTCTTTTTCTCTTTAACATTTACAATGAATGCATATTAACTTAATCCTAAAACAGGCATTAGTTGTTGATAATGCTCCAAACACAATCCATATTCTTATGTGTTACTAGAAATTTTATATCCCAATGTGACTATCTAATTTGAACTTTCTCTCTGGGAGTTTTGTTGCGCCCATGGTTATGTATATGAATTATTTTTAAAGCTCAGCTAAGTTAACTTTTTTCTATAATCACAGGATGAAGTATTATTTTATTTGTCATTGACTTATTTCAGTATCATACCAAGGATATTTTTGAATTCTGGCTATGATTTTGTATTTTAGACAAAATTTTTTGCTCCCTTCAAATAAGGGATTAATATAGGTGTGAAATTATATATAAGTATCAATAATGGAAGTAAAGGAGGTCTTGTTGTACTATAAGTTCATCCAAAATTATATACTCAGTGAAGTACAATGATTTCTACTATCGTGCAAGATACATAATACTAACAGCTTCTTAAACCCTAATAAGCGGTACCCTACTGTATAGTTTATGTATTAAAACAATATCCAATGACAGATACCCTAGCTTCTATTGTAATTCTATTGCCTTCACTTAAAAAAAATGGTAAAACTACAGAAGAGAACTCTGGTTGAAGGATTATCACAGTGGTCCTACCTGATTCCTGGTGTACTCCTAGCCAATCGTTACTTTTAGAGTTTGGAAAGTTTTAGACTAAAAGCTAATCCACACATTGAAAAGTGGTTGTGATGTCTCAGAGTCTATTTTAATGTGATGTGACAGAATACACAAATCTGGTCAAGTTATAATGTAGTAAAACCCATGTTTTCCAGTTTCTGAGCCTGGGAGGCCATGGGGTCTGATTCGGGGCTTCACTGTTTGTCATCACATGGTGGAAAGCTGACAGACATTAGTTCAGCATGTCCATACTGTGCCTGAACTTAACTTGTTTTAAGGAATATACTCCTACAATCTAATTTTGAGATGATTACCTCAATCCCTTCATGCAAGCCAATCAATCATGATCAGGTTTGATCACCTTTTAACTGTTGCACTTCTAAGCAATGTTCCATCTGAGATTAGTATGATGATTAATACACCCTGCTTTTTTTTAGATGAACTCCTATGCTTTCCATGTTGGAGATAGTTTGTACTCATGGTCGTGTCAACTTGGATATTTTAATTAATTCACACAGCAGGCTTAGGAAAGGTCCACGTCCCTAAGGAAAAGGAAGCTTGCCCCAACCACTGTCCAGTTAGGATTTGGGGATCTCAATCCAATAATACTCAAGCAGCTGACCTCTGCCATCAACTTCATATGTTTGGAAACAGACCCCTTCTCAGCAGGATCTTCAAAGGAAAGTCACTCATGATCAACACCTGACTGCTGCCTTTGGTTGAGATGTTGTAGCAAAGGAGGTGTGCCCGGAACACTGACCTAGAGACACCATGACAGAGATGGCATGTTTGTTTAGTGTCACTATGTTTGTGAAAATAGAACCATGAAGCAACAGGAAATCAATATAGGGATTGAGACAAGAGTTTTCTTGGAAGGTTGCCAGAAACAGAATCGGGGTTTCAAGTGTAAGAAGCATTATCTCATGGAAAGTAGAGAACACTTGGGTAACATTCAACTGATGTATTCATATTGCATGGAACATATGTAACAACGGGGATTTCAAAGTACAAAAAAAACCACATTGTATAATGATCAAAATACTGTTCTTTTGGAAGCTGCGATACTTATCTAATCATAGGAGGTAGAGGTGGGTGACAGGTTCTTCTAAATGTATATTTATCCCTGGTTTATAAATTACCTTTATAAATTAATTTTAAAAAAAGTTTTATGCTTATAATACAATATTGTTTAATAAAAATTACCATTTGGTCCATGGAAAATGTAAATTCCTGCACCTATTTGAATAAATGGTGCTGTCTTTGAATAGAAGAATTTGGCATATGCTGTGTTCAACTTGGCAGATGCCTTTGGTTTTCTATTTTGACTATATTTTATCACATTCCTTTTTTTTGGGTGGTAATATTGATGATAAATTGAAGCCTTTCTTTTGATTTCTTAAATGTTTGTGCAATGCCAGTAATATGTATTATCACTTAAATTCTGCATCTGTAGATACTGTGTAGTCTATACTAATTCTTTAAAACATATTAACTTTTTAAAAAAATGTTGAGGTCCACATAACCATTAGATAGTCCATTCCTGTAAAAATTATTCTAATAACACAGGATTCAGAGAATCCAAGCATGACCTGGCCTGAAAGGCAACTTCCTGATATCTAGCCTTGATAGTACCATCAGGAACAATACAAGGCTCCAAGGAAGGGAAACAACCAAGAGTCCTATCCAGGTAGGATGTCCTATGAATTACAATAGCCAGAATGGCAAGCTGTCTCACCATGTGAAATAGTGACCCGTATCTCGGAGGTAAGCAACAGCTGTCTAACAGGACTTAAGGTCACTTTACAGAACACAAATCACACCTATACAGGGAACCTAGTTAACTACCCAGAAGTAGTGAGGTCATGGATCTTAGAGAAGAACCTATCATTGCCACTTTACTAAATCATATTTCCCAAGTGAATTGTGAACACTTACCCATTAATATTCACAGGTAATTTTAGCTCTAATGAATCATCCAAGAAACTTTTCTTACAAAGATGGAGACTACTTAGAGAAGACCCCAATAATTCAAACTGCATAGTACACCTGATCATGGGTTACCGAGTTCCAGTTGATATAACTATAATATAACTCTAGCACATAAGATTCAGGGAACATCATGGAATTAGGATAGAATAATTGTGACATCAGAGAAGCAGGGAATCTTCATACATGATGCCTCAGTAGTATGGTTGCATTAAAAAAAAAAAGACAACACCAATAGACATGGTAACATGGGAAGTATGGTTCTACATTCCACAGAAAGCTAGGCTGTATTTACCCTAGGCCCATCATCAGGTGATGGGCTTGATGGAAGAGCCAATACACTGTTCAGAAGGTGGGAAAATGTAACCAAAGATGTGGACCTCAGCCAGGATGAGAGAAGCAAGCTGAAGCCAAAGCTGGGGTTCTCTAAGTTCCGGAAGTCCAGTTCCTGCTGGAAACCATGTGGAGTTCAGAATAGAGGGGTCCGTGGGCCTGCTAGGACAAGACCAGGGATTGGGCTATGGGAAGTGCGGCATGGCTTAGCTTAGTGGCAGCGATTGTTTGGAGGGGTGTTCTGAAGAAACATAGGTGGCATAGCTCTGTAATAGAAGGCTTTCTTCATGCTCCCCCAATGGTTCTTAATGATAGAGACTGTCCATGTATGTTCATACTGTTTATTGATTGTTCATCATGGAAAATGGGTTCATACCCTTTTCTCAGGGTGAATTGGAGATTAAATACATTTTATAGGAAGGAATATCCAAGAAGGATTAAACAATCAGGACCCATATAGGTACTTCATTAGTATGGAGTACTCTCTTCGGTCTGATCTAAGTGACCATTGGTCACATTCCTTTGTCAAGAGTATGCTCATGTGTTTCCAGGCCAGGCATCTGGTAGAGAGCAGGTGGGTTCCTGAGTGCCAGGGTTTTTGAATCCTCTTAACACTACCAAGTTTCTGGGCATGGTCCACTGCCCCACAGGGAGTTGGGAAGATCTTTTGGAAAATAAGCCCTAGACAAAGAACTGCAGACAACTAAGGTATGCTGAGGGCAGGAGAGGTAGTTTGCTCCAGAGACAAGCCCTGGTTGTTTGTCCAAAACCAATTATTCAGCCCTAAATTAAAAAATCATGTACATACAAGTAGCATACAGACTGCAAATGTACTGGATATATATAACAATTAATAAAAAAATGGAGGCCAAGGATTTGAAAAAAAAGCAAGGAAGGGAGCATTGTAAGAAGTTGGAAGGAGCAAAAGGAAGCAGAGGGGTTGTGATTATATTTTAGTTTCAAAATAAAAAAAATTAAACATATTATTGACAAAAGATACTAAAGTAAAATTATACTAGTGCTTGCAAGCAGCAAAATCAGAAACACAATAAATAAAATAAAAATGATTTGATGGTGAATATTTTTGGTATTCAATCTGGGATTCTAGAGTTGCATGAACTCTATGGCAGAAAGCAGATATCTCCAAGATTAGTTTTAAAAGAGAGGAATTAAATTGTCCATGCAACACCATTAGGCATGCAAGAAAAAACCTTCACAGGTGCATGGTAAACATTTCAATTGCATTACACTTTTTATAGCTGAAAGTAAAATATAATTTTATACTATAAGCATTCAGGCATGTTTCATGAATTTTCTGTTTCTTGCCCACACGAAAGGTGTGATGTATGTTATAATATATGAACATTTTGTATATAACTTGTTTATTGTGTTAAAGACAAGCAAGAAAAAAATCTAGAGAAAAGGGCTACAGGCTATTAGGAAATACTTATCTTTAACATTGAATATTGATTAACGTTATATTCTAAGCTGAGACAATCCTTAGTAAATCTACATATCTGGCAGCCTTAGGCAGGATACCGACACTATTTTGAAGAATAATAAAATGGAACGGTTCAAAATATATCAGAGTCACTTTATGTCTACTGCAGCCTCATTGAACTTTACATCCTGATGAGCCACTTCTCTAGGACAGTGTGGAAAAACAAAGTTCAGGAAGCTTCCATTGTCCTTGGAGAGGGGAAATGCTACTGCAATCTGGTAAAGAAATATTCTCCTACAAGGCCATGTTGTCATAAGATATTTGGTCTGTCTTTCTGCAGAAGCAGTAAAACAATATACAGAGTTTTCTAATGTTCTAATGTTCTTAACAATCCACTTAGCAGAATAGCTGCAAGAAGTTCATGAAACATTAGCATCACATCTAAACATCTTGAAATCATGCAATCTACTATGAGTAGGTAGAATACATGAAGCTTTGAAAACTGAAAGGATTATTTCAAAAAGCTTTGTCATGAAACTAAAGGAGAGTCTGTTCTTTGATGACTGTCGAATACAAGTGGCAAAGCAAGGTTATTATTGGGTGATGGTGGGCAGAATAGAGGGCTCAGTATAGAGCAGTTGAAAGATCCAAGTGAAGCACAATGCATATTTTACTCAGAATTCTTTTGTAATTGTTATTACTGTTTTGATTCTTTATAAAGAATAAGCCTGACTGAGCAGAATAAAATGCTCTCAGATATCAATTTTCCACACCCATGAGTAGCCTACCTGTTTAAGCCATGAGTCATTAACATGGCACAAACAACTCAATAAGGATATAGAAAATTTTGTGGCTAGAATACTCCTAAATAGAAGCAGGTCACCTTGCAAACTAAAAGCCTCACAAATGTCATACCTAGTGACACACATGCACAAAGTCACACCGGAGAATGAATAATTCTATGCCTCAAACAGATACACTTTCAAATTAAGATGTTTGTATCATAAGAGCTCTTTAAGAATGCAAAACGAGAGCCTAACACAAGCCATTCCATTTGTTCTTACAAAAATCTTCCTATTCAATTTTATGACAAAATAATATGAAATAACAACAAAATCTAAGATCTGCAATAAAGAAATGAGCCCGCATAATTAGATGAGGCATGTATAATCATTATGTCTGAGAAGTCATCTCTTCTCCTTATGTGAATGGGCAGTGTTGATGAAGGGAGGGAGAGAGGAAAGGAGGGAGGACCAGAGGGAAGAGAGAGAGAGAGAGAGAGAGAGAGAGNAGAGAGAGAGAGAGAGAGAGAGAGAGAGAGAGAGAGAGAGAGAGAACTGGGCTTTCTTTTCCTGTTCTGTAGGACATGTTTCAGTTTATGTGTGAATGTGTTTTATTCACTGTGTGTCTCTGGAGAAAATCAGGTCACCTTCAATGATCTTATCAGTCAAAGAAAATAGTACTGCTTCACAGAGCTATTAAAATGGAAGAGAATTAGAATGTATAAAAAGCTTTCAGATGGCAGGATCAAAGGGAAAAAGGTCACCGATGAGGCAGGGCTGTTGCCTTTGTTGAAATTCACTGTTTTGATTAACATGAAGTTGTAAATGGCTATAACACTGTAAGCGGTAATAACATAAGAATAAAGGCGAAGGACATTATAGAGATGCAGAGGAAAAAAAAGCACAGAATGGATTCTAACAATTGAGAAAAATAAACATCAGAAACAAAGTGGTGAGAATAGACTGTGGGTCATTTCCTTGTGAGTCACAAAGCTCCCTGGGGCTTCAAGTCTCTACAGGATAAGGTAGATCCTCTCCCACTGAGGCTAGACAAGACCTCTACTATCTATGTGCCAAGGGACCCTGGACCAGCCCCTGTATGCCCTTTGGTTGGTGGCTTAGTCTCCCAGGTACTGAGTTAGTTGATACTCTTGGAGGGGGCACCCTTTCAGAGGGGAAGGGAAGGGAAGAGGATGGGAAGAACTCTGTGAGGGAGGACTTGGAGGGGGCAACATTTGGAACATAAATAAAATAATTAACTACTAATAATATTTTTTTAAAAAAATATCAGAAAGCATTTTAATGTAAACTAATGATATGATGTAACCTTACAAGTAAAGTCAGTATTGTTGTCAGTGTTTCACAAAGATGGAAGCTAAAGCAAGGTAAGATACTAAGTGATTAGTGCAAGTTCAACCCTTGGTGCTCAGCAGATGTGGGAACCTCTCTTGAGCCTGAGGCATAATTCAACGATGCTTCAGCATCTCCTTAGATATTTTGAATTACTACAGCTTTCGTGAAAGACTATCTTTCTTAGGTCAAGTGTATCATTCTTTTCAACTGACTGACACCCACCATGAGTGATTGATGTATGCAAAATTTTCTGATATTATTTAAACACTGCTGATTGATAATTGGATAAAATGTTTAGCAAATCTGGATTCTCACATAACATTTACAGTGGTTATCTTAGAGCAAGTATGAGAAAGACAAAGCAAGAACAAAAACACCCAATTTACTACCTTTGTTTGGGAACTAACAAGAAAGATATTTTCATCTAGCAAATTATATTGTAATATGTTTAGGGGATTAGTAGAATACTTTTTAACACAAGAATGAGAATGAAGACATTATGAATATTAAAACCTTTTTCATATAGACTCATCAATTCTGGTTTTTCTTCCTTGTGTTCTCTGCTTGTCACTACCACTGACCTTGTGTGAAGTTCTTTCATATTCTTTGACTTGCATACTAATTTTTTTCACTTTTTCATTTTTTCTTAGTGAAGTCATTTGAAAGTGAATTTTAGAAAACTTTAGTTTCTGCTTCTAAGGCACAAAACTAGAAAAAGAACTCTGAGAGAATTATGCCCAAACTTAGAAGGACAAAAATGAACTAAACAAATTGCAGATTTACAACTTTACTTTAATCAAAGAGCTCAAATCATAGGAATACTAAGTAACTCATTCAAAAAGGGATACATCCCCACAGAACACATAGTATACAGGGTAACTTAGCATGTCATGGCCTGGTGATAAATTAGGGAAGATGTGTGGATTATTTATATACAGCTATAAAAGAAGGGTTTCAACCAAGTTATATTGAAGGACAGATGTATGAGATACATGAGAAATTTGCATTCAAGTTTTAGACTGTGTCCTGAATCCAGACAGCTTTAGGATAACTGTCACGGGAAAATTAGCACTACACAAGACCCTGGAAAGAGACTAGTTGTAAAATAAAAAATATACATTCCCCTTGTTGTACATAGAATTCATCAAGGGGCAGGGGGAACTTTAGCAAGCTGATGCACAGTCATTGCTAACATAGGTAGAAAAAGAAATGGTAAAAAACAGAGTAGGAAGAAGACAGAGAGACGGGGTGGGGATGGGGGAAAGACCAGAGGTAGACTAGGGAGGACTCTAAAATTACAGTGGGTAAAATCACAGAAATACTGATAGTTACATGACAGGGTATTTATCAAAAACTGAGGTTTTTTGATGGATAAATAAATTGAAATATATCTTTGACAGTTACAAATCAGTGTCTAGGTTTGGTGGTTGTATATGGGTTGCATCCCCAGGTGCAGCAGACTCTGGATGGTCATTCCTTCATACTCTGCTCCAAACTTTGTCTCTGTAACTTGTTCCTTGGGTATTTTGTTCCCCCTTCTAAGAAGGATCTAAGTATCCACACTTTGTTCTTTCTTCTTATTGAGTTTCATGTGTTTTGCAAATTGTATCTTGGGTATTCCGAGCTTGTGTATTAATATCCACTCATTAGTAAGTGCTTATCATGTGTGTTCTTTTGTGATTGGGTTACCTCACTCAGGATGATATCCTCCAGATCCATCCATTTGTCTAAGAATTTCATAAATTCATTGTTTTCAATAGCTGTGTAGTACTCCATTGTGTAAATATACCACATTTTCTGTATCCATTCCTCTGTTGAGGGACATCAGGGTTCTTTCCAGCTTCTGGCTATTATAAATAAGGCTNCTATGAACATAGTGGAGCATGTGTCCTTATTAAATGTTGGAGCATCTTCTGGGTATATATGCTCAGGAGTGGTATTGCCGGGTCCTTTTGTAATACTATGTCCAATTTTCTGAGGAACCCCCAAAGTGATTTCCAGAGTGTTTGTACCAGCTTGCAAAAACACCAGCAATAAAAGAGTATTCCTATTTCACCACATCCTTGCCAGCATCTGCTGTCACCTGAGTTTTTGATCTTAGCCATTCTGACTGGTGTGAGGTAGAATCTCAGGGTAGTTTTGATTTGCATTTCCTCGATGACTAAGGATGTTAAATAATTTTTTTTAGGTGCGTCTCAGGCATTCGGTATTCCTCAGTTGAGAATTCTTTATTTAGCTCTGTACCCCATTTTTTGATAGAATTATTCCATTGTCTGGAGTCACAGGAGCCTTTCATAGCTGTCTCCTGAGAGACTCTGCCAGTGCCTGACAAATATAGAAGTGGATGCTCCATTGGTTGGAGCACATGGTACCCAATGAAGGAGCAAGAGAAAGTACCCAATCAGCTGAAGGGGTTTGCAGCCCCATAAGAGGAAAAACAATATGAACTAACCAGTACCCTCAGCGCTCCAAGGAACTAAACCACCAACCAAAGAAAACACTTGGTGGGACTCATGGCTCTAGCTGCATTTGTAGCAGAGGATGGCCTGGTCGGTCAACAATGGCAGAGGGGCCCTTGATCCTGTGAAGATTCTATGTCCCTGCATATGGGAATGCCAGGGCAAGGATGCAGGAGTGGGTGGGTTGGCAAGCAGGGGGAAGGGGAGAGGGGATGGGGACTTTCGGAGGGAAAACAAAGAACAAAGAAAGGGGAAAACATTTGAAATGTAAATAAAGAAAACATCTAATAAAAAAAAAAAAAAACAGTATCTAAGTAGTCTTAGGTAGAAAACATATTAGAAGAACAAGGTAAAGAGAAAGCTCCAAATATTGTGTACTGCAGACAGTGAGAGGGATCTTAAAACAACAAAAAACAATCCTCACCATAGACATGAGTGGCCTCAAAGGAAGTTTGAAGACGGGGATGCATCAAATATGGGATCAGCAACTTTCAAGCTTATAACTACTGAAGATCCCATGCTGAGCCTTGCAAAGTATAACAGCTCTATTCTTAGCATTTGCTCTCTACTATTCAACATAGTAACTGTGTCTATGTCAAGCAGAGTCATAAAAAACAAAATGGACAGGTGAGTGGGGCAACAAGAATACACGGCAGTCAACACAGTACAAGTAGATATGACACAGATAAGCAAACTTTTAAATCAATTTTTACATCTATAGATATGTATATATATACACATACTCATTTTGAATTTCTATTCTTAAAGTTTAATTTTTATCTTGCAAAAGTAAACATATACAACATAAAGTTAAAAGTAACATTATATTGTCACATAGACTTTTTAAACATTGTATCACATAGAAAAATGGTTTTTAGTTTATTATTTTATTCTCCATTCATTTGATCAATCAGTGAAAACAGATTCCTTTTTATTAAATACTTTTTAAAGTTTATTTATTTCCAGGCATGGTGGCAAATACCTTTAATCCCAGCACTAGGGAGGCAGAGGCAGCTAGATCTTTCAGTTCTAGGCTAGCCTAATCTATAGAGCAAATTCCAGGACAGTCAGGCCTACACAGAGAAACCCTATCTAAAACAGACTGCAACAACAAACCTTCATATATAAGTTTATGTGCATATGTATTGGGGCTGTACATCCTTATGTGCACCTCATGCAGACAGTGACTGCAGTGTCCAGTAGAGGACTTTGTATTCTACAAAACTGCAGTTATAGCTTTTTGTAAGATATGATATACTATGAAGAGAACCCTGGTCCTTTGCAAGGGAAGTAAATGCTATTATCATTGAGCAATCTTTATTGATCCCTGTTCCTTTATAAAAACTTTTCACTACAGATTACAAAAATATGTTTGCAGGTTTGTGGGGGGGGCATGTGCAAGTACATTTGCATGTGTGTGTGAGTATGTGTGTGTGAGTATCTGTGTGTATGTGTGTGTATGTGTGTGTTTGTGTGTGTGTGTGTGTGTGTGTGTATGTGTGTGTAGTAAATGCATAATGAATGTGTTGTGTGATAGAGTGCTTGCTGCTGTGGCCACATTGGATATTAAAAGCCAGAGTTCTACAAGTTGTCTTCTTCAAGCACTTCACCTAATCTCTGATATAGCAAGGGAGCCTATTAATTGGGCTAGATTGGTTGTCTGGCTTGCACTCGTTTTGTCTCTACCCTTGAGCCCTGGGCTTACAGAATTTTGCTTCCACACCCCAATTTTATAGGGATGCTGGACTATTAAACTTAAGTACTTACACTTGCAAGGCTGCCAATTTACCCAATGAGCTGTCTCCATAGCCCCGTACTTTAGAAATTCAACTTTATTTTCACATGTATGGTTTGAGACTACTCCTTGATTATGTCTTTGTGGCCCCTGAGTCTATAGCAGTTTTGGCATGCCAATAATTCTCAGCCACTCTCCTCAAGAAACCATCTGTCTTCTGGCTACCTCAACCTCACACTTGGTCTGCAGACTCCCCTCGCTTCTGTTTATGACATATTTTACTTGTATTATGGAATGATGAGTCCCGGAGTCATCAAAGCTCCAGCTCATTATTATCCTCTTTTATTCCACAGAACATAATTTTTCTGCTAAACGTTTCTATATGAATAAAAATGAAATACCCTCAAATTCCTCCAAAGTCTACATTGAGCAGCAAAGGATCCAAGTTTTGGGAGCCTTCCCTTTATACTCTAATTCAGAAAGCACTATCATCGCTACGCTAACTTGTAAAACCAGACTCATCCATGTCTTTCCCAAGATCTTTCCGTTCTCATCTTTCCCTAAAATACTACATCTCAACAACTTTCAACCTTTACATTTGCCCAATATCTATTCAAGTACTCTCTTTCTAGAGCCAGATCCTTGGAGCTTATTTACACCGTTGGCTTCCATTTTTATCACCTTTTTGAAATGCATTTACCAAAGGAAAAACATCCAGCATAGCTTTTGATGTGAAAATCCAAATCCTTCCTTGATCATTCTTCCCAATTTTTCTCCATTTTAAAGACTGGAATTCTTCAATGTCTTGATGCTACTGTAGGACAAACTGAAACACTGGAGAATGTTGGGGGGGGGCAGGAGGAGGTAAAACAGATGATAACAACAACAACCCCCCTAGTATTTAGCCTGATTTGGTCCTCCGTTCCCTGCTGAACTCCCAGCAACTTTTCTGCATTACTTTCCTGGACTTGACAGTAGGCACCATTTTCTCACATATTTACATATGTAACACTGTTACATATTTCTTAAGAATGATTTCTCTGCTGTTCTTAGTTAAACAATAGTCAGAAATGACTCAAACTATTGGGAGAAAAATGATTCTTGAAGGGTGTTTTCTTTGAATTTTCCAAACAAGTTGTTTTCCTGTTGTAAGGTCTTGGTGACCTGAAACTTTTATGTATTTATCTTAGGTTTATAAACATAAAATATAATTACATATGTAACATATGTCATGAAAATGAAAGGATATTAGTTGAAAAGAGAAAGGAGGAATGGGGGAGGGTAGAGTGGAGTCAGAACAGGGAAAAAGAAAGTAAATGCAGTGAGAACATAATGGTATAATTGGAGAAAAGGGTCATTATGAAACCCATCACTGTACACTAAACAAGGAAAGGAAAAGTCCTCGCAGGTATGTGTACCCAAATGTGTGCATGTAAGACCAACTAATTACTGGAGTTTTAAAGCTATGGACTGAGCAGTTTGCTCAGTAATTTTCATGTAGCCTAATCTTTGAAAGCTGCCTTCAGAACAAATAATCTGATTCGTCTTTGTTAGTCCTTGCTTTCAGCCCTGGAAGGACACAGAGATGAGTCAGTTTGTGTGATTCTCAGCATTCAGTGTTCAGGGTCACATTTATTATGATCCACAGAATAATTCAGAGAGGAAACCTGGAAAGTTCTATGTGATGCTGCTACATAATCAGTTTGAAGTTCAAACTATTCTACTGCATATAGAAAGATAGAAACTTAAAAAAAAAACCTATCTGTACATTGGTAATTAAGGAAATAATTCTTCCAATTGCCTCTTGCAAAGTGCTTTACAAGCTCCCATGCCAATTAAAAGACATTTAGTAAATTGTGTGCCTCTGAAGAGATGTACAAATTGTTAACGTTACCTCTGGCTGTAGCTAAATGAACAGGAAATTCTTTAGGGAAAAAAAGCAAAGCCTCTGTAAAAGTGAATGTATTGTGTGGGTACCAAAGAAATGCCTCTAGCAGAGATTTTTCAGAGAAGACCTGTTTTATAAATGGATATATTAAATTAAGCAAGTTCTTGGAGTCTCCAGAGAAAGCTATGGCGATATTTGAATGAGAGCAAAGCTAAGGAGAAATGAATACAGAATCTTCTATTACTGGTGTTCCTTCCACTACATTATATAATCCCATTGTTAGACAGAAATGTGGGCACATCAGAATATCTCACAGTGTCGGAAATAGAAGAGAATTAAGAATTTATAATTACTACTCCATCAGCTTATAAGTAGAGACACGTATGGGTGGAGAGATATCTAGTATTTACGGTATCAGAGAATAAGCAACAGCATGCCTGGCATCAGAAATCTGGTCTAGACCATAAGTATAGGCTTTTTCCATAGGAAAAAATAGCAAAAGGGGGATATTAGAGACAGTGTTTTCATTGCAATCTAATTTACATTTCACTAAAGATTCTAAAAGAGGGTGCATCTCTCATAACAAGCCACAATGGAGGGGATTTCAAATCCGTGAAGGCACTTGGTGAGTAGCAAGCTTGGAAAGCTGAGGTCAAATTCCCACCTCCCATGTCAAGTTTTGGATGATGATATGTGCCTGTAATTCCAGCTCTGGGAAGGCTCTAACAGGAGGATGTGCTGAGTTCATAGACATGCTGGCCTAACAAAATTTGCAAGCTCCAGTACGGTGAGAGACTGTCTCAAAAAGCAAACTGGAAAGTGACTGAGGAGGAAACCCAAATCCAAACTCTATCCTTTCCACACCTCTATGGGCTCATAGACACACCTATTCACAGAAGTCTATGCATGCATACACCACAGAAAAAGACAGAAGGGAACTGAAAGCAAAATATGGAAATGTAGACAGTGCTGCTGCTGATACACCATCCCAAGGAGAGGATGCTCACAACATTATTTTGAGAATCTAAGAAAAATAGGATGACCCAGCAGAAAAGTACTTGATACTTGGATTGAGCAGAGTTATGTTCAGATCCCAAATCTACCAAAACCAGCTGTGTGAAGTTAGACAGCTGTTGAGTTTTTCTTGACTCATTCTCCTAGTTTAAAATGGAAATATATATTTCTTAACTTCAAAGGTTTCCGAGTACCAAAGAGAACTCTTGCACAGCATTTATGGAAAACATGCTTGCTCATCTTTGTTCGTCTAACTTGAGCATTCACATGAAGTTTGTGTTAATGTTCAGGTTATAGGAAGAGATTTGACATAAGGATTAGGTTTCTAAAAGATGACTCCAAATATGAAACAGCCTAGTCAGAAGATCCCATATAATCCTAAACATGGGGACTATTCAATATAGTACTGACTAGTACCACAGAGTGAACTCTGCTACTATGAAATGTGTCCTGAAAAAACGCTGTCTCTTTAAGGCAGATGTCACATCTGGCAGGGACTCTGAAAAGGAAAAAAAGCACCTTAAAATTGGAAGAGAAGCAGGTTCAATGGTCACTGGCACCGAGTCAGCTCTGGTGTGATATAAATAGTGTCAAGTTTTCTATTTTGCAAGCACAGACCTTGGCTTGAACCTATCTATGCCAGGATAAAGACCTTCTAGCAGGAGGACACATGTCTGATCTGAAAATGGACAGAGATTTCTGTCTCTGATGATGAATAGCCAACCTAAACCTGAAGAGACCAGCAGAGGAAGGGCCAGCTGCCTCGAAATCATTTTTACAAAGAGACAGCTTGCCTCCTGACAAGGTCTGTGGAAAGAAACTTACCTTTGCTCCCATGTATATACGAGTTGCTTATCCAAAACCCGATTGTCATGTCAAGAATACGTAACTTTCGAAAGCACATTCCATTTAGGGTTTTAGTAAGAGAGAAAGAAAGGCACAGGAAAATGTAGCTATCACAGGCCATTCCCACTTTTGACAAGAATATCTCATAGTGCTATAACAAAATAGCCAGAGAGCATTTGCCCAGGCATGCAATCTGGAATGACCACTCAGTGAGTATGTATTGGAAACAGCTTGGCCTTTTCTTCTTTAGCTATAATTTTACTATAAAAACTACATTTGATGAGTAATATTTATGAGGTGCTGAGACCAGATCTTTGGGCTTGCTGAGAATTTTATCAATAGTAATGTCTTATAATTTCCATTCTAATATACTGTTTTTTAAGTTAAAATGTGTTTCTTTCTAATTATTATTTTATCATCAGTGCCATGTGCAGAGGACAATAATTCTGTTGTTTTGTTGAACTTCAGAGACATGGATAAATGGAGAGGGCAAACACTCAGAGAAATGGCAAACTTTTTAAAAGTGCTTCTTAGAAAGTGGGTAGGAGAATAAAGGGAGAGAATGAGGGGTGAGTTTATACAGCACCTCAAGCCAGAACATTGGAATGGAGACTGAGAAGTTCTCAGATGGGAAGAGTCAGTATCCACGGCTGGTTCTAAATGATGTGACATCAAAGAGCACAATTTACTGGAAGACAGAATGTAATTAATGCTTACTTAGAACAGATCTCTGTGTGTGTGTGTGTGTGTGTGTGTGTGTGTGTGTGTGTATGTATGTGAGTGTGTGTGTGTCCATACAGTCCATATGAAAGTATGATTTTATTTCTCCAGACACCATTGTGTTGACTTCTTTCTCTTTTTATTTTGTTTTGTAGACAAATTTATTCTTCAAATTCTTTTGTTAACAAATTTAAAGAACTTGCCAAGTAGGATGGCCTTGTGGCCACTAAGCACCAGAGTCCACACATCTTGTTCCCCTATACCACTATTACACAGCTCAACACCAAGCCTAAATGTTTTAAATGTAGATCCTGGTCATCTAACTCCAATTTTCATCTTTGTGGCTAAGTACTTTATGGACTTTATCAACTCCTAGCCTGTTGCAGGTAGATGTTCAAAGGACACAGTAGCAGATCTGTGCTGGGGCACTATGTTCCTCCCCAGTAGACAATTAAAGTGAGAGGAATTTTTTTCTTTTTAGTTACAGTTTATAGATGGTGCTCTTTGTGTGGCCTAATACAAAGAAATAGGGGATGCTAGGAAGGGCAAGTGATGGTAACAAATTTTCCTGTCTAAGACATAGTTGCTTATGAGCCATGGGTGTTGAGATTGAGAGTTATTTACAAAAAAAGACACCAAATCCATATTTAGAATTTTGAAATTAATTGAGGATTTATATAGCCTATATTCTCATGATTACTGCATGTTCTTTGATACCTCTAATTACAGATTAATTTAAATTGAAAGCTTGATTTTTGTCTTAAAACTTGGCTAATAACCTATTATAATTGTAACAAAGCATGAGCCAACAATTATGTTAATAAGAAATAGTTGCTCCATAGCAGTAAGAAGTAACTATATAGTCAAAGGACTAAGAAAAGGCAGACGAAAGTGTGGGTGCTTCAGTCCTTCTTAGAAGGGAGATCAAAATACTCACGGGAGGAAATGCAGAGACAAAATATGGAACAAAGACTGAAGAAAAGACAATCCAGAGACTGCCCCAGCCAGGGATCCATCCCACATACAGTCACCAAACCCAGACACTGTTATGGATGCCAACAAGTGCTTACTGACAGGAGCCTGATATAGCTGTCCCTTGAGAGGCTTTTCCAGATCCTGACAAGTACAAAGGTAGATGCTCACAGCCAATCATTGGACTGAGCACAGAGTCCCCAACGGAGAAGTTAGAGAAAAGACTGAATGTGCTGAGGGGTTTGCAACCCTATAGGAAGAACAACAATATCAACAACCAGATCCCCTAGAGCTCCCAGGGACTAAACCACCAACCAAAGAGTGCACCTTGAGCGACCCATGGTTCCAGCCACATATGTAGCAGAGGATGGCCTGGTTGAGCATCAATGGGAGGAAAGTCCATTGGTCCTGTGAAGGTTCGATGCCAAGGCATGGAGGCAGGAGTGGGTGGGTCGTTGGGGGAGCACCCTCATAGAAGCAGGAGGAAGAAAAATGTGATAGGGACATTTCAGAGGGAAAAACTTGAAAGAGGATAACATTTGAAATATAAATAAAGAAAATATCCAATAAAAGAAAAGAAAAATAAAGAAAAAGCCTAGTAAATCTATCTGGAGGAGATGGCTTTGGGAGATGCCCACAATCTGATAGTCATGGGCTCCGGCCATTGCTGTTGGTTCAGTCATTCTTATTATCCAAATCATCAATATACTACACTCACATCTGGACCCTTGTGTGAAATAAATATCTGTTCCTGCATGTCTATACAAATGAAAAGTAACCTAGACAACTTCCTTAACAAAATTATGAAGAGGCAATGCTAAAGAGGGCTAGTTACATGCCAGGAACACTATGGTAACTTAAAGGACAGAGGTAGAATGGATATTCAGGTACCCTTTTCTTCACAGAACATACTCTGAGAAGTGCACAGTGGTACATCTGTGGAAGAAATAAACAAGGGAAACAGACAAGAGTTCAGTCTGAGAGCAGATACTTTTTTGTGTTGTATATCAATCCCCAAGACTCAAAACTCACATTGTCGTGGGAACGTGGTTTTCCACACACAGGGCATGCACACACACACACACCACACAGCATTCAAGAAGTCAGTGTAAATGTCATTGCATGCTGGTTAAAGAGTAATCCTTCCACCTTAAAACATAGATAATGATGACATTTTTATCAGTTGCTTTTCTTATTGCTGTGCATAAATATCTGGCAGAGACAAAATAAAGGAGGGAAGGTTTATTTAAGTTCACAGTTTCAGAGTGTTAAGTCCTCCTTCTGTAGGAAAGACAGAGCTTATATTCCTTGTTTCATGGACCCAGAAGCAGGAATCATAGGGAAGTAACATTCAAAATACTGCCCCTAGTAACCTGTTTCAACCAGCCTGGTCCTATTTCCAAAAGTCCCCACAGCCTTCAAAAGAGTATCATCTACTATGGACCGAGTAGTAACAGCAGTAGCCAGCTGGAGTACATTACAGATTCAAACTCTAAGGAGTCTTTTTATATTATCATGTTTTATCCTCTTGTGTAATTGCTGTTCTTAAGAGGAAGGGTGGGTATATGCCATCATTTTCTATTATCTGCATGCATAACCAAATGTATAGTCAACATCTAGATTATCTCAAGTACACTGCGGATTAAACCCGGATGTGCATGGAATCCAAAAAGAGAAAATGAATTAAGGAAGAAGGCTCAGGTGCGACACGATTGCCAAGTATCACCACCCTGTGGAGGATCAATCACACACAACCTCTGTGGGTCTGATGTCTCCCTTTTATAGTGTGGTTCCTTTTCAAAGTACTGAGAAATATATGTTTCTTAAAGAGCATTAAATCTGAAGTCCTGCTATGTTAAATAAAAGAAGCAAATCCTCTGCAGTCTGTATGCCCTTTGATAGACTCTCACTGCTTCAGAACTAAATCCTCACTCTTTAGTAAGGTCTCTGTGACTAGCACGGTTTTTCTTTCCCTTCATCTTTATTTCATACAGTTCTTTCTTTTCTACACACTCTTGTACAAATTTGCTCACCATTTTCTTCCTCATAAGATGAATGAATTTTGTTGCCCCTTTGTCAGGAATGCTATTATTCTTCAATCTCCCTAACATGTCACCAGAGTTAATATATTTCTTCTTCTAAAGATACATCTTATCTTTTATTTATTCATTTGTTTGTGTAGATTTCTCTTACTTGTGTGGATGCATGTACCTATAGCTGTCATGAGAAGGTATCTTCTGGAATAGGGGTTACAAATGGTTGTGAAGTGCATGTATAGTGTTAGGAATAGAACCAGAGTCCCCTGAAACCTCTGAAAGAATAGCAAGCACTCTTAAATGTTGAATAATTCCTCCAGGATCTAGAATGAATTTCAGAATCTAAAATTCATTCCTGTAAAACTTTTCTAAACTTGTATTTAAAAATACAATTAACCTATCTGATAACAACTCTTTATTGCACCAAGAGCCTCTGGAAGTCAAGGACATTTTATTCATCCTTTATTTCTGGCACATGGGAAAGACTCTAAATATGAACAATGGATATATGAGTCCTGGAGTCAAATCCTAGTCTTTACTGTTATTCAAGTCCATCTCTCCTTATATTTGTTTACCTGTGTGACACTGGGCAGGTGCTGTAACTTGTGTATAGCCTTGCATTTGTATTTAAAAACTGAAGTATAAAATAATTCTCAAAATTGGCCACCTCCTTGTCATTGCATTGTGTGCATTTGTTACATTTCATTTGTAGGCTACTTTTACCCTTAGAGTTTAGGGCAGCTAGAACCTTCCCATTGCTGGTATCAGTCACAACCAGGTTTCAAAACCGAATTATTTCATCTCCCTGTGGTAATCTTTTGAGGCATCCTCAGCAGTTACTATGCAGAGAATCCCATTCTTGCTCAGATGTGACCTGCTTATGAATAAACATCATCCTCTCTCAGTCTGGGTCTCCTGACTTTTACTGAAGTGTTGCAGGATTTTCTGCAAATAAATTATCTTCATTCAAATGATTGTCTTAGAAACTGGAGTATCCAACACAAGACAGGGATTTGATATTCCTTTCTTAGAACTCTGTTTGGTAGTGTATACTTTTAATTTCAGCACTAAGGCAGCAGAGACAGGAAGAACTTTGTGAGTGCCAGGCTAGCCTGGTGTACAAAATGAGCTCCAAAACAGCCATAAATCCCTGTGTTGAAAATAACAGAACACAGAGGTAGTTTAAATCATACAAAAGCATTCAGTATATGTTTGATGTTGGCACCTTTCTCCTCTGATGAACAGCTCTTGCATATAACAGGAAAACGAGTAACCTAAGACAACCTATATTAAAACAATAGATCCATTCCAAGTTCACAAGTTCAAACTATTCACAAGTCCACTAAGTGTACCTTACTCCGGGGTTTATAATGATAACAATCTGAGATAAAATATATGCAATTAAAAGAAGATGCAAGCCCTATAGAAAAATTGAAATATATGTTGACTTACTAGACAACAAATATCCATCAAATGTTTGCAAGCCACTTTGGAGCATAAGAGTATAAATCAGATATGGATGTTCCTAGTTAAGGCTTAAGGTCAGTCCAGATTATAACACAGGTAAGGCACATACCCATGAAAATCTGTAGTGCAAGAAATGGACAACAGATAGAGAAAATAGATAACTGAGTTAAAGGTGGTTATTGACATTGATGAGTATTATTTGCAAGTAGTAGTGTGTAAGGTTGGGAGTCAGGCAGCAACTTTCCCTCGTTCATAAAGGGCAGTATTTGTAACTGCAAGGCCAGTGAACCTTTGTCAGTCTCAATGATCTCTGGCAATTTAAGTGCAGGAGCATCCTTCTCTGAAGTATCAGCTTCTGGAGAGAAAGTACCCAAGGAGCAGAAGGGGGATGCATCCCTGTAGGTGGAACAACAATATGAACTAACCAGTACCCCCTGAGCTTGTGTCTCTAGCTGCATATGTAGCNGAAGATGGCCTAATCGGCCATCATTGGGAAGAGAGGCCCCTTGGTCTTGCAAACTTTATATGACCCAGCACAAGGGAAGGCCTGGGCCAAGTAGTGGGAGTGGGTGGGTAGGGGAGCAGGGGTGGGAGTATAGGGAACTTTTGGGATAGCATTTGTTATGTAAATAAAGAAAATCATAATAAAAAAAAAAGAGAAAAAAATTTCTTTGTCCCACAAGACAAAAACCATTGAGTAACTTGAACTAAAATTATTAACTTGTATCTCCTTTCAATTAGGTGTATTTCCAGGGGATTGTATAAATATTAAAAAAGAAAAGAAAGAAAAAAAATACCTCTAGTTGGTAGTGAGGACATGTGTAGAGATCTACTGGTTTAAGTTTGGACCTAAAAGGAAGAATCCAAATGTGTGCTATAAAGGACAAGAAAGTACCAAAATGGAAAATGCAGAGCAAGCAGTTTTTTTCTAAGTCAGACTATGGTGTCAGGCAAATTCTGCTATGTCTCTGTCATGTTATATTTATCAAGTCATTTTATCTCACCAGTTTTTATTCATTTCCTCACATTCAAAATGGGAACAGTCATGACACATTCCTCATATGGTGCAGGGCAAGTGGTACCTCCTAAAATCTCAACGAAGGTAGAAATATTAGACGCTATTACCAGAAGTCACTGTGTATGAAACATGTGATGGACACTTAACATGGTCTGCCCAAACCATCTTTACAGAAGGGAAGGAGGACAGACACTTGGAGAGGCACCCTGGGGATGTGGAACATCTTCAACCAAGGTTCAGAAAAATCCAATTGGCTGTTCAGAAATGGAATCAAATTCAAGATGTTTTATCAAAACAGAGAAGACTCCTGGGATTACATTTCACAAGTTTCTGCTCAAAAACTTCTATTGCAACCTGTCTGAAAAAACTTTAAGAAACAAAGTATGATTTGTCTCACATATTTTCAGAGGTTTCTTTTAGTACATTATCTCCTTTACTTTTGGACCATTTCCAGGCAGACCCCTATGTAGGGTGTGTTGTGAAAAACAAAACAAAACAAAACTTGTCTCAGATTGTACCAGACAAGAGTCAAGAAGAGGGAATTGGGGGGATTATGGGAGTGAAGGATCAAAGAAAGACATCATGCAAAGAAATGCCCTTGGTGATCTTCATTCAACCAGAACTCGCTGTCCTAGCTCTCATATTCAAAGAGAGTATTTTCATCTTTACTCTCCTATGGGCTAATCAACTAATGAAGGCAGACCCCACATGACCGAAATACGTCCAAAAAGTTTCATCAGTGTGTGATCTTGGCTTGCATCAAAGATGAAGCTATCAATATAAGAGGCTTTGGTTGAGCCGGGCGGTGGTGGCTCACGCCTTTAATCCCAGCACTTGGGAGGCAGAGGCAGGAGGATTTCTGAGTTCAAGGCCAGCCTGGTCTACAAAGTGAGTCCCAGGACAGCCAGGAAAACACACAGAGAAACTCTGTCTCGAAAGCCACAGTTCAGTGTGGAGTTACAATACTATTGAGAGAGAGAGAGAGAGAGAGAGAGAGAGAGAGAGAGAGAGAGAGAGAGAGAGAGAGGCGGTTTGGTTAAGGAGGGGTATTTAAGCATGGTGTGAAACATAAGATTATTATGTTTTCTTAAAACATGAATTTTACTGCAAAGAAATGGTGACTAGTGTCTCCTGCAAAGTTCTACTTGGGAATAAAGCAAGCACAAATGGAGCAAGAGGTAGGAGTGGAAACAAGAATATCCGATGACCCCATTTCATTAAAGTGTCTGGTTGTTTCACTAGATAGAACACTGGATGATAGATACCTATTGGTGACAAAGTTTCTTCACAGAAAATAGCACTGGATATTCAAAAGACATGTATGTTCTTCCAATACCTGCATGTACAGTGAGATGAAGTTATAAAATGTCCCCTATTTTCTGTTATATGGAGTGGTATAGTAGTTGCCATACAACAAAACAAAACAAAAACGGACACTCTTGTACCACTGACTTGATATCCCCAACACTCAATAGCGTTTCTTTTCCCTTTCGAGAAAGCGCCACAAATCATGTCCAACCCAAAGGTAAAATGACCCAGAGGTGCATTGATTAAACAGACCATTAGCTTTTCATTATTTTGTATAAATTAACACAGTGCACAGACATGAAACATAAATATATACAAAACTGTGGACTGTAAGGCCAGAGCAGATCTGGGAATGCTGTAAATAGCTTAAATTGATAAGCAGTTAAAGGGGTAAGTTCCCTTAGAGTAAGTAGCATAGTGAAGTACTCAATGTCAACACACGAAGTGACAAAACCCATCTGTGCTAGGCTGATTAAAACCCTAAGTAAGCTGTCTCTAGTAATATTTGCCTTGGATTTATTCAGCTATTAATCATACTTTACATAACAGATCTCATCCTCTGAGAAACTCAGAACTCAACAGCTGTCACTGGGGAAATCAAAGTATAGTAATGTGGTAATTTTCCCACACCAGGTATGACAAAATTTAGTTGTTCTCATCATGGTTCAATCAAGACCTTAAAATCACGATAAATAAATTATAATGAGGAGTTTGTTTCAAGAAACTTTAAACAAAAATAAGGAGGGAGAAAATTAAGAGGTGAAAGGTCACTGTGATATCACCAATAAGCCTTCTTGGTTCCTGGATAAAAAAATAGCATTTGCAAAGCGCTATGGAAAATTAGGAAATCCTGACACTGGATGAAAAATGAACAATGTTAACGTTGAAATTAGTAACAACTCTGAGGTCACTATGAGTCAGTTCTTTGCCAGGACTTGGTTAATGGAACTCTCTAATAAAGGAGGTGATCAGGTTCATCTGAAATTTTGTCTCCCTTGATATTGTCATATGGCATTCATAGAATGATGTTACCTATCTTTTAGGAATATTACACACACTCCCTCCATGGTCAATTCCAACGTCAAACTGAACAGAAAAGCAAGAAGACTGAATTCCAACCAAGTCAAGGTTGCCAAACTCCTGAATGGTTCTTGTGATTTCTGAAAGCGGATCTCCCTGATTTTCAGTTTTCCACGGAAAATTAGCACTACTGTAAAGTGAGAATTTGTTGGCTAAGTGCTCAGCATGTCAGCTGTGAAACATGTTTCTGGCTTCCTCTATACATTAAAATTTTATGGGTCTGGAATATTTTCACACATTGATTTACCAAGGTACTTAATCAATGAGCTTTGAAGACTGGGAGAGGTGAATATAGCATATTCTCAGCCATTGAGAATCCTTGGCATTAGTTTAGCCAGCTCTGTTGGATGGTGAGCATTGCCAGCTTCTGACTGTATCCACCAGAGATCTGTTGATGACCATTTCAGAAATAACGACTGGAAAATATTTGATGGAAGAAGAAACCAACTAGTTTTCAAATCAGTTCTCCGAGGCTGTTCAGAATTTGTCTTCACTGATTATAAGTGCTTTCTGAAATTCCTATGTGTGCAAATACCTGGGAAAGACACAAAAAAAACAATAGTCCCTGCCCTTTCAGACACAAACACTCCCTATTGTCTCCTGGCTAGGGGTGGAGAGCCAATTACAGAGCTCATCAGAATGTTCTGGAAGGGTTTTGTTCTTCACTGAAATGTTTTCTGTTCTCTGTGTAGTAAACCTGTTCTATTGTGAGCTCCTGGCAAAGAAAGCAAGAAACACCTGTTGTTAAGTGGGAGCTTCAGGAAATACAGATTTGGTTCATTTAATTACACGAGAGGAAAGAACCTCTTCATTTGTCTGTCTTTCTGTAACCTTTCATGTATACATATAGTTAGAGAACTTTTTAGAGTTAAAAAAAAGATTGTTATCTTCTTTCTAAATTTAGCACTAATTTTGCAGTGTAAACAATGCATCAAAACCTATTAAAAGAGAGAAATGGAGGATTATATATGCTGGGTGAAAAAAATACGTATCTGTATATTTTCAAGTGCCCTGGGTAGGAGTCTAACTATTCTGTATCTACTAATATTTGTCTTGGATTTACTGAGTCTATCAATCACATTTTACATATTACAGAAATGTATATACATATGTCTATGCTGTTAAATATATACTTACCCCCAAAGTCAGCATCGTCTGGCTTCCAATTCTTTAACTAACTTTATACATAATCTTTCTGACTAGCATTGTAAGTGTCCAGAAACAAAAACTTGCCAAAATTTTTAAAAAGACACAATTAAAATATGTCCAAATAGTGTAGTTTGCAATGTTCCAAAAAAAGAAAGAAACTCACTAAAAGTTGCATATACACTGGTGCTTGTGCACATAAATATGTATGTTTATTATCAAACTTATACAATAATAATTATGAAGTACATAACAAAACAATAAAATGTATAACATTCTATATCATAGACCCATAGGTCATTTGGTCCCTGTGGAAAGCTTGTACTGCACATTGAAATCAGAACCAGTCACGAGTTGTAATTCAATCAAGACCTGATCGATGTAACCGTATCCAAACACACTATTTCTATCCTCAGTGCAAAGGAGTGATGAGTCCAATAATCTAGTACCATTTCCTAGTCTTGTAAATCTTATGTTGATATGCTGAAAACTCTTTCATCAGAAGCACTAAAGTTCTGGAGTTAGTACATGCCAGTTCATGTTGTCTAAATACTTACCATGGCTAAATACAAACTAATAATACACCAGGAGGGATTAGGATAAATGTAGGATAATTCATAATGATGTACTACTTCTTTCAAAAAAATAGTCTGAAGATATAAATAGTGAAATATTTTTAAGCACTTCAGAAATAGTGACTTTTGTATAATCTGAGCCTTCTATTTTAGTAACACTATTTCTATACTAAGCTATTAAAACACGGGCTATATTAAATAACTACCTTACAAATTCCTGAAAATTACACTAGGCATTTAGGAGAGTCCATAATAGACCAAATTCTTTTAATAATTTTCAATTTTAATGAATAAACATGGAAAGAGTATAGAAGCTAGAGGTCACTGACAAGTATTTGAGGAAATCTAACAGAATCTCAGTGACCATGATATGCTAGGTGCAATATCACCATATCAGCAATGTATGGCCTCACAGACCGTATTAGCATCATTTGGAGAATTTACAGTGAGTTCAACTATGAGTTTAGCTCATAGCTAAAGGAAATGTGTTTATTTCTTGTCAACATTACCTAAGACACAATAGTTTTTATACATATTTTGTATTCATAGTGAATAAGACATTGCTTGTGCTGGGCAAACACTGAGTTATACCAGAGGGTTTTTTTTTTTTTTTTGATTGTTTGTTTTCCGATTCTTATTTTAAAAGAAGGTCTCAACAAATTATCTACTATGACCTTGAACCCTGGATATTACAGGCTCTTCAGAGTGAGTGTATATCTGAAAATGTGGCTTGGCTCTAATCAAAGAACATTTAAATGACACAGTTCATCATTTTGGAATCAGAGATAAGGAGGCAAGCAGAACCCTGGATTTCTCAGATTATTCAGAGTGAACGTACATTTGACTTTGACTGTGAATGGTTAGATTTGAAGTCAACAAGAAGAGATGGATCTACAGGAGAGCAATAATGGAGAAGGAGAGAAAGTCTTGAGAACTTTGAGAGGACCCAGTCTGATGTGAGTGAATTAGAGAATATCGAGAAGCAGGCAGGGCTTCAGACACAGGAAGAACTGGATCAAATGCAGGAGTTCCAGTATCTGTTGGAAGAACTTGCTTTTATTTGAATTCTTGATTAGATTATTTGAATTTGTGGAGATCTTTACATACCTAGAGTAATGGAAAGTTCACTAGTGTATTTTGGCAATCTGTCTGATAGGAATCAGCGTCAATTAACTATTTCTTGGAAAGAATATAAAGGAAATCCTAAAACACAGAGAACTCCCAGAAGGCTACTGCAGAATTCTCAGGAAGAAGTAATAGGGATTTAACTGAACCATATACACTGGGCCCATAAAGGCATAAATGAATACATCTTAAAACAAAACGCACACTACCGCCATTGCTCTTGGTTACACCCTGTAACTCACTGATAAAGATAACATATACTTGAATCATGTAGTTCATTGGGCTCGCCTGGAAGCTCCCATTCTGCTGGCTAGATTTAATAGTTCGGGATGGTGCTATGTTACTACCTGGGAATAAAAATAGCAGTCCTATCCAGCTTTGAACCCTGTCAACCACAGTAAAAAGAGGCCTTGTATGGCGTGTGCACTGATTCAATAGTAACAGAAGTGATTTGGCAATAACAAATAATTTTCTAACTAAATCTAGAGATTACTCTGGAATATATAACTTAAATCTATGATTGGGTATTTTATAGGTTGTAGAGGAGGCCCTAATACTATAATAATAAATGGACAAAACATTAAATTAGTCCTAAGTTATCCTTATTAGAGAAATTTCTTCGTACAGAACAAGATGATTAATACAGTGATCCACAACTGGTCAATGTGCAAAGAATATGATTCTGTTGAGTGTTTATCTCTGATGATCATTGCTGCATCACTTCCTTTTCCCCAAGGGTCAGGAATCATGCAAGTAGGGGATGACAGAAGGACTGTAGAAACACTAGATCTTGGACATGTGCAGTAATGCAATATTTGCCAGCCATAATAGTTTCATTGCAGATATAAACTCACAGAACAGCATCTATATGTTTAAGATCAATCCAGCATAAGACCTATATAAGATCAATCCAACCAAAGCCTCAACGAAGTTAGGAAGGAGGGGAGGAGGGGGTCTCATGAAATGTAGCCACTAGTTAAGGAGCTTTTGGAAAATGCTGGCTGCAGGAGAAGAAAGAGTCAGTTTTCTACAGTCTACAGCCCCAGAGAGGCTGCCCATGCTCAAACAGACAACCCTGCACCTACACATGCCCAGTAGACTCAGTGAGGTTTTAAAAAGAGTACATGAAACTGGGAATAAATTTAGGGGAAGGGTGCTGAAGAATTTGTAAGAGAGGGAGAAGGGGTGAATTTGTTCAAAATGACTGTATTTATTTAAAAAGTTTCCAATCAATAAAAATGTGAATCTTAAAAAAAGATAAAGTATAATTTGAAGGTTGTAATTATTCTAAAAAATTTGCTACAGCACTTTTGAGTGGTTTTTTGCTCTCAAATACTAAGATAAATGTAACACTTTTTTTTTGAACCTATTCCTTAGTTTATTTTTTTATTACATATTTTCTATTTTCTTCATTTACATTTCAAATGCTATCCCCAAAGCCCCCTAAACCTTCCCCCACCCTGCTCCCCAACCCACCCACTCCTGCTTCCTGGCCCTGACATTCCCATGTGCTGGGGCATATGATCTTTGCAAGACCAAGGGCCTCTCTCCTCCCATTGATGGCATGAAATCCCCAAATTTTGCCTGTCTAGGTCTTTTGCAAGCGCACAAATGCTTTAAATTGCTTCACTATCACTCCAACACCCAAATTATAATTTTAGAATATAAAATAAATACAGACTAAGGATAACTAGCATACTTTCATTAAATTATTTATATTAAAATGTAAATTAGACTAATATCTACTAAAATTACTAAAGATGTTTAAGCATATTGGGTTAGTGGTAAATAGTCTTTGGGAAGGCCAATTATTTGCATGTCTATTTAAAAGTATATCTTGGTTGTCATGTATTGTGTCATGAAAGTGAGAAGCTGTAACAATTAATACTGACATTTTAAATACAGAATGTATATTACTCTAGATATAAACAAAGATAATGGAAAAATATCAACATGTGTAAAGCAGTTAATTCCAAGCAGTGTGAAATTTATTGAAAACACTGAAAAGCATTCCAAAATACACTGGTGTCCCATGGGTTTTGTTCTAAAGAACATGATAGATCTGAGATGGGTGTAATGGAAACAGCCAGTTACAGAAACATCTGAAGAGCATTCCCAATAAGTGACTATCAAGTTCAAAGACTCAGCTTGTAATAGCCTTGCTTATTTATTGGAATGATACAAATTTTACATTATAAATGGTTGGGATTAGATTATTGTATATACAAAGTAATTGCCAAGTATGTTTTCAGATGAGAGAAGTATGTGAAATAAAAACTGTTCAGTGCTCTTTTGGACATGCTAAATTTTTATTTTCAATATCTAGAATGTTTTAGTAGGAGAAAAAACTCATCAACTGCTGTTTTGAATAATATCAGTGTAATCGTTAAGTCATAGCATAGTTACTTATAAGTATCATTAAAATGAATTTGTCCTATGATGTTAGAGACTGTATAGCATGCACAATGTCCTGAGATCAATTGCTAGTCCTACAAAGCATCTACAACAAAAACAGTTGTGCTAATAATTCCTGTCTGCCTGTAGTCCCCGCACTGATTAGCAAGAGAAAGGAGTGTCATAGGTTAAAGGTCATTCTTGGCTGAATCTGAATCCAGCATGGGATGTGTTAATGAGTTAGGAAAGAGACAGAAGAGGTGGAGGAGGAAAAGGAGATGGTAGAGGAGGAGGAGGGTGAGGAAGAGGATGATGAAGTATGCCAGGCTGCATACCAACCACTGTCTTTGAATGCTGGCAAAACTGAAATGCCTTTCCTATCTCACTGGGGGTCTTGAGAAACCATTTCTTTCAGGGTTTAGGAAGCAATTACTTGGGAAGAATGTTTGAGAACATTGCAACCAATGTATCTGTGGCCATTGCATAAATATAGTGTTTTCAATATTCTACTTAGAGCCATCTCTATCAGAAAATGTAAAGATGCCACTTAGCTTAGAAATATTATCTAATGTTTTGTTCCTGGAGGTGAAATTCTGCTAACAATAAATCTGAACAGACCATAGGCAGAAGGTGGGTTGTAATATACTCAATATTCATCACAGTTGCACCCAAAGGAGTATCCATTATGTGCTTCTGGGATCCTTGAGCACAGCAGGTTTATTACCCCTGCCAATTGTCATGGATTTTCTGTTTGATACATAGGCTTTTGCGAAGAAGTCTTAGTTGCAGTGAACAGTTCCATTCTCGTGGCTTTCTGTCTTAAGTAGCTCATTTACTCTTGTACTCAATTCAATAAAAGGCTCATTTGATACACAGTGAGGTCCAAGAAAGTACCAATATTTCTAAATGATTTTTCTGAGAAGTTGCTAACTCTGAGTATTTAGAAATTATGTTTTCTACAGAATGATTTTAGATTAACATACTTAAAAATAAAGTAATCTAAAATTGTTGATGGAATTAGATAGTTCTTTATTGGTATTATTCATTAATATGACTTACTTAAACATCAGTTTCTTTGGTAGACATTTGGACAATAATGGAAATATTTTTTGTACACAAACAGCAACAGGAAAGATACCTTGTAATTTCTAGAAATAAATTGATAACATTAGAAACAGCTGCAAACTTAGCCTTGAGGCATAACATAAACATTTTTACACTGCTTGATCAGGCCTTTGATTCTATTCAGCTATTAAGTCTGACTATTTTATTGCACATAGTCTTGAATTTTCAGGCTGTTACTGCAAAGTTTAAGACTCGAAAGCCACTACTTCTTTAAGTCTGACCAGATAGTCGAGAGCGAGTGAAAGAGAGAGAGAGAGAGAGAGAAAGAGAGAGACAGAGAGAGAGAGAGAGACAGAGACAGAGACAGAGACAGAGAGACAGACAGAGAGACAGAGAGACTAGAGAGAGATATGGATGAGTGTGAGTATGCACATGCATGAAAGATATAACTCAACCTCATGTGCCATTCTTCAGGCACTGACCAGCTTCTTCAAGGGAGATGTGGCTTTCTACTTTTTCTGCACTGGTATTCAAAAGCATTCTAACAGCATCTTAAAAATGGATTCAGGAAATCAAATGTGCATCTTCACACTTTAAGGAAAACAGCTTTACTGACCAAGGGATCTCACTAGTCCTCACTATGTATCTACAGGATTTACATAAAATCACTCAACACAGAGCAAAACAAACAAATAAACATGGTGAACAAATCGATAATTCTTGATTATGAGCCAAGTGCATTTTAAAAGGATACATTGAAACAACATAATTTTGGTAAAATATTCAAGTTGAAATACCAAAACTTTGAGCAGAAATATTTAAAGTTGTCATAGAGTTACTATTGCTATGATAAAACACCATGGCCAAAAGCAATTTGAGGTGGAAATGCTTTTCTTATTCTTCCATATCACAGTTCATCATAAAGGCAGTCAAAATCAGAACTCAAACAGGGCAGAAATCTGAAGGCAGAAGTTGATGTAGAGGCCCCACAGAGAGGAGGGGTGCTGTTTACTAAGAATTGCAGCACTCCTGTGAAACCCTTGTGGTGTTTGGTTAAGGATATTACAAGAAGAGATAGCAAAGACACAGGTTCCAGTATTTGTGGTCAAGGTGTCAGAAAGATTGTGAAGCTTGTTAAACAACAGAAAACACTAAAGTAACCAACCACAAACAATTTTTGTTTTAAATTGGCATATAAGAGAATTAACAGACATATACTTTAGTTGATTGCAACAGTGAAAGTAGGAAATGAAGCAGAGTCGGTTGTGAAAGACTTGACAGACTTTAAAAATGAAGAAAAATGAAGAAAGAATGGAAGAGAGCCCATACAATGATACAGAACTCCACTATCAGCTGATTCTATAAACAAAAGTAGTTCTCACATGTAGTGAACACCATGAAATCGCAAACAAAACAAACAGTTTTAAATCAAAGCTTTCTTGTGTAAAACAGTATCATCATCTTTACCTCTGGGGCAATTGCTTAGCTGAGATTATCCTATTTAAATGGCCATGGTTTAAAAAGAAAGAGATCCAATCTGTTCTTTCATGATGAAACTGTGCACAAGGACATATGATTATTTCTCCCTTAGGATAAGGCAAAAGGACATGTTGAATCACATCCAAATTGTATAAATAGAAGTTAATAGAAGATACAGAGTACTTCTCATATTTGATATGTGTTCTGAGAACAATGGCTTCATTTTAACTTAATACAAAAGGTCTTTTAGAGAGCCTATGTTAATTCAATAGACATATTTAAAGGGCAAAATGTTAATGTAGAATTTAGACTGAAAGCTAAAACTTAAAGTAGGCATACAGCTCTTTGAACATGGGTAATTTGGGACCACTTTAGTGACTTCTCTGTCTTCCTTTAATATATTATATGAAAGAACACATTATTATTTAACTTCAATCATTCTTGCAGAGTAGACCTGACATAAGCCAAAACAATGTGATCACTGAATAAATATGACTTTTGTCCTTAGAGATGATGGGTTTGTTAAAACTGAGAATGTCTTTGTAAGGTTTCCGATTCTTGAGACTCGTTTGCATATATTTTATTATCCTCATAGCTTTTTCATACATTTTCATAGGTGAGTTTTCTTTCTAACTATGATGTTGCTATTGAATGGTTGCAAATTTGTAACATATAGATAGTAGTTGTCATTTCAGAAGTAAGGGCAAGCAGAATCAGTGTGAAGGTAGCCAAGGTCTTCTTTGATAGCCAGATGATGCAGTCAGTGACAGGACTATGGTGTACTGTATGTAGATGATATTGGCAGTTAAAACTAGAATTCCCTGGAATGTTGGGATGGAGAGATGGTTTAGCAGTTAAGAGTGCTTGCTGCTCTTGTGGAGGACCTGGGTTCAGTTCTCCATACCAAAGAACTGGCTTACAGATACACTCCAGTTCCAGGGTATTTAATATCCTTATACATTCACACATATAATCCATCTTAAACAACAATAACAGAACAATTAGCTGCTTTGAGCAGATTTTGGGTATCTACTTACCAGTCATTATTATTCTTGACTTTGTTATTCCAGGTCTCCTAAAGCTCTTTATCAAGATTTTGAAGATAATTGTACACCAGTTAATTCTAGGTTGATTGAGTAACTTGTAGTCACACAAAAAATGACACAGAGTGGACTCTATCTGCACTTCAAGGTTGTGGTTTTGAGATTTTTATGTTGAAATCTTGAGAAACCACCATGTGAAAAACTCTGACTCCCAGGCAGATGAAACACCATATGGACCCAAGGCAAATAAGCATAACTATCTCAGCTGAGCATGTCCTGGAGGAGTTAGGTCTCATATGAGTCTGGCTCACCAGAAATACCATGCATCAGGGAAAAATCCAAAGCATTGGACAGTAAAGCATGTTTTAAATCATATCCCACAAAACCATTGTGCTAGCATATGTCTATTTTACATTTCAGGTGATTTAAAACCTTTGATTTAAGATGACTTTGATACAAGGAAGAATAATTTAATGTACAGATATGATTGTCCTATATTGAGTGAAAAAAAATGTCTGACCTCTTTTTATTGGTTACTGAAGGAAAGAAGGATTCAAAGATTTTTTTCTCAGTTTTATATGAACATTTTACATAATTTTTCAATTTAGATACATGAAGAGAGCATTGTAAATAAATTTACTAAAATGAACTTATTAACACTAATCACACCTTACTAAATACTATGTTTGAAAATTAATAAACTTACTAACAATGTTTCATATTTTACATATTTATAAGAATTAAAGTTTCTATTTGAAGTAAAGGTTACTCTTACAACATCACCACTTGGTCATTCAAATAACATGGCTTATGCATTTTCAAAGTTGTTTCATCTCAAGGAAGATATACAATGCTAATATATTTATCAATCTAAACTCATAATAATAGAACACTTTACCTGCACAAGAGTTTATGAGTGGCAGCAGAATTACCAGTTTCCATAGCAACCTCATCTCCACGTTCGAAGGTCAAAAATTTCTCCCATGCAATCAGCAGGAAAGAAGATTGTATCTTCTAGTCAGTTTGTTAGCAATCTATTTGAAGGAAACAAAATTGACAAACATGAGTATCTTAATATATATTCCAAATATTAAGCATTGATTAAGTTTATTAAGAATATGTTATCCAAATAAAGCCGCATAAATGACTACTCAGTTTCTCACATATCAGCTCACATCTGGATTTATTAGAATAATACATAATTCAATGTACAACATGTGGATTACATTTTCTATTAATTGGATTTTAAGTCTGTAATTTTAAATTTCAACAATTATGTTCCACAAACACACACACACACACACACACACACACATACACACGCACACACACACACGTCATAGAAATCACAGATTTTTGTGTTCTATTAAAGTTATTTATAACATACTCATTATGATTCATTACCTTTCTTAAAGTTAATAGAACCCAATCCAATATTATTGCAAAATTTCTGTAAGAACTCCATTCCCAGTGGTATTATCTTACAGATAGGAGATGTGATTTTCCCAAGAGGTTACACCATAATTGTCGCTAATTTATTTTGACATTTTAGCTATTACATGATAAATGAAACCAAGTGAAGGTGCTAGCATGCCCTTTACTTCACAAAAAAATCTAATAAGAGGTTTATAAACACTGATAAACTTATACAATATTAGAATAACCTTAGTATAAACTCACCTGGGTCATTGTGATAAAACTATTGGATAACAAATGAAACTTTTAGTGTAGCAGAACTATATTCAAGCTCAAATAACTTTAGAAAGTGTCTGGATACTCTAAATAAAACTTAATAATAAATTTTAAAGTATAAATACTTCCTCTTCTTAAATACAAAGTTCAATGTTTATCTTATGAGAGAAAAATCACTGACAGAAACAGTGCTGAATTCAATAAAACAACAGAGTTGGTGATGCTGAGAATTATCTCAAAAGTGCTCTGATATGCTTTATATTTCATTTTTTCTTATGTATTTGAACATGTTTACTTATTAAGATGTGAATATCTAAATGAATCTAAAATCTTAGTTTCAGAGACATTGTATAAAATAGCAACAACAACAACAACAACAAACCCTGAAAACCCAACCAACAAACAAATGAACAGAAAACAACGAATAGGCTTGAAATGATGGCTCAGGAGTTGAAAGTAATGGGTACCATTCCAGAGGACTCAAGTTCAATGGCCAGATCCTACATGGAAGCTTACAATTTAGAATCCCAGTTCCAGGAACTCCAATGTCCTGCCCTCTTCTGGCCTCTGTGGAAACTTTGTGGAGATGTGGCATAGCCATACTTTCAGGTAAATCCCCATGTACCCATACAGGTAAACTTGAGATGTATCCTATGGGCCAGATCCAATCCCTGATGCTATTAATGATACTCTATTATGCTGCTGGACAGGAGCCAAGTATAACTGTCCTCTGAGATGCTCCATCTAGCAGCTGACTAAAACAGATGAAGAGACCCACAGCCAAACACTAGTCAGAGCACTGGAAGTCTTGTGAAACAGTTGAGGAGAAAATTTTGAGGAACTGGGAGGGCTAGGAACTCCACAAGAAGACAAGAGTGAATTGACCTGGAACCCGAGGGGCTCCCAGTGACAGAACCACCAACCAAAGAACAAACAAGAGCTAGACCTAGGCCTCCGCACATATGCAGCAGATGAGCAGCTTGAGTTTCGTGAGGATCCCCAGATAACTGCTGTTCAGGCTGTCTCTGAATCTGTTGCCTGCCTGTGAATCCTGTCCCCCGAACTGGGCTGCCTTGTCTGACTTCAGAGGGAGAGGACATACCTAGATTTGCAATGACTTGTGGTGTCAGGGTGGGTGGTACCCAGGGGGAACCTCAAACTTCTCAGAGATAAAGGGTAGGGGGCCCTGTGAGAGGGAGACAGGCAGGAGAGGGGGATGCAATCAGGATGTAAAATAAATAAATAAATAAACGCAAACCTGCAAAAAAAGAAAATGAAAAAAAAATAAAATATATCAAAAGGTAAACCAAGTCAAAAACTCAACAGAAATAAAAGAAAAACCACAAAGAGTATTCTTAGTGAAAGAAAGATCATCAATCCTGGGATACAGAATATGACTGCAGCAGCATCTATGAGCCTCACCAGGTGAAATGTGCATATAGAGTGCATTTAGGTTTTCAGGGAAGAGCAAAGGTCTGAATGGGGAAACATGGCAGGGCTTAAAGAAAAGGGAACAGTGTCAAGGCATAGGCTGAGTTTGTAAAGTCATGAACAATGTCTAGCACAATGTGCAAAAGAACAATGGTCTAAGGAAGGGGACTAAATACTCAATATAATAGACCTGTATGTAGGTTTTGGTTTTGAGCATTTAGCCATGATTTAATTCAAATCTCTGCTTTTGCAAAAGCTACAGTATTGGGGAGGAGCAATTGTATAATTATTTAGATGAACTGAAATTTATTTTTATAACCTCAGAAGGGATGATTTTTTAAATATACAGTAGCAGATTTGAAGACAAAGAAAAGTTTACCTCTATATAAACCTTTTTCCTCAAACCATTTTTTCTACCTCCTAGAATAGTAACATCATTTTTTTAATACAACAAAGAATTTATCCTATTTTGACAGTATTCTGAAACTTTCAATCTCTCTCTCTCTCTCTCTCTCTCTCTCTCTCTCTCTCTCTCTCTCTCTCTCTCTCTCTCTCTCTCTCTCTCTCTCTCTCTCTCTCTCTCTCTCTCTCTCTCTCTCTCTCTCTCTCACTTCCAAATTCCTTGGAATGATCTTCAAAATCATATAAAATTTGAATCTTCCCTTTCTTTCTGCTTTACTTACAGAACACGGCCTTGACACCAATCTGTTTCCTAATCACTGTTTGTAATACACTCTCCATTAATTATAAACACATTGTTTGATTTACATATAATTTCCCCCAGACTCTACATATTCCTTAAAATCTGCACACTAATAGCATAACCACATTTCCCTGTTTTCCTTGCACAATATCTGTATTCTCAAATGTCATGACAGAATAATTAATAGTACTTCTTTCTCCCAAAAGTCAAAGTTTACAAGATAAATTGTATGGTCCACTTATTTCATGGATATTCATTATTTCTCCTACCAGATTCTCTCATGATTAAAGCTCTGTGGATGTCTCTAGAGAAAGCACAACTCCTTAAGTTCCCCCAGTTTATAGAGTTGTAGCAGTATTGTCTCTGCCTCTTAGCTCCGGCAATCCATTTCCTTTGCTGCAGTATGTTTTAACGAGAAATGCACACACCTTAACATTGAAATCACAAAGTCAAAGAATAATGTTTCAACCATTAAAACTCAAATAGCCTATCCCATAGGAAGACCAGCAATCTCAACTAACCCAGACCCCTGAGATCTCAAAGACACTGAGCCACCACCCAGGCAGTGTACAGGAGCTGGTCTGAGGCACCCCACACAAATGCAGCAGAGAACTGCCAGGTCTAGCCTCAGTGGGAGAGGAGGGGCCTAACCCTTAAGAGACTTGAGGCCCCAAGGAGTGGAGAGGCCTGGCAGGGGAAGAGACATCCACTTGGAGACAGGGAGTGAGTAATGGGATGAGGAGCTGTGGGAGGGCAGATGGGTGGGGGGAGGTAATGACTGGATTTTAAAAAGTAATGATAATAATAATAATAATAATAATAATAATAATAAAATAACCCTCAAATATCTTCATCTCATATAAAATGGTTTCTCATAGGTGTTACTATGACTTAGTCTGAAGATGCTGCTAACAACACACAGTTCACAATTTTAATTTCTGCTAATACTACGCGATGTTCTTTGCCCTTATGAGTATTGAAGTGTGTCATAAAGGATATAAAATTAACTGTCATAACCCTACCTCCAAGTGAGTAGCTCCCACAAAACAGGTCCCTCTCTCCTCAACAACTCCTTCAGTATATAAGACTTCCATGATGACAGCAGAATCTAGAATCTTCTGCTAATTAGTTATGCATGTTGCCTCCTGTTGGTTTAGCTTCCTGTTTTCTTTGCCCTGAGTATAATCTTGCCCTTGCTGCTGTGAGTCACAGACTTGCTTTTCATGCTTCCAACATTATAGAAATATGCCCTTCCCTCCAAACAACCTACAGCAATTCCTAAAATCAGAGAATCATGACATAGCCAACCAGGCTTGTTCTCATAGAAATTTAAAATGCTTGAGCCACTAAAACGATTATTTTGCTTAATGCTGTTTGTGATATATATGATGTCTACTGATATACCGCACTAGTATCTTTACTCTTCATCTTCAAATTATAATAATTGTCCTTCATATTATAACAATTTTCATCTAAAGGAGAGAATTCTGCTACTTAACAAAGGTACCATGATATGGGCAGGGTTTACATACTTTGCATCTGAGGTAAACCCTATGAGTACTGCTTCTATAATGATTTATGGTGAGTGAGAAAGAAGCATAGTTGCTGTTGAGAATATGCTAGGTATGTAACTGGCATTTGAACAACTTAGCACCTGCTAAAAAGGCTAAAGCAGATTCCTTTACTGGCTGGTTTAATTGTGACACATTTGTTCTTTGTTGATAATTGTGGGCTTCAAAAATTGAAGAATTTGACCTAGAGATCACCTTTAAATTTCTTCTATCTTTTCTAGGGCTGCTTGATTCACATTCAGTGTATAATTTCATGGCAAATGCTGTCCTTTCTCATCTGATTGCTTATCAGCATATGGTAATGAGGGCAAAACCCAAAAGACATTTTATTTGCTATTGATTTATGAAGCCAGACTAAGTATTTATGCTTCTTTTGCCTTTTTTGTAAAAGTTTCATTTGTAAAAGTTAAGATTGGTCAAGGATCAAGAAAATGTTCTAGATCAGTAAAAACTGTCTGGCTAGCAAAACTCTTGTATTTATTTACTCGCAGAATTTAGGGTGGAAATATTAACTGTGTATGCTGGTCAGTGGCCTGAAAGACAATCATGTGTTTCTAGGACCTTGAAATTACTTAAGGTCAAAGCAGTAAAAAAGGAAGGTTACAATGCAAACTTAACTTACAACAGCTTCTAGAGTTTTAAAAAGTTTTATGAACGTGTCACCAGCATCCTATTTCAGGTGAGGGTTATAGGCCATGCAATCTTTTAAATGGTATTTTGGATCAAAGAAGTAGGTGCCTCAGTTCATAACCTGACTGCTAAGGTTATTGTTCTATTATTACAAGATGAACTTTGTGGCCCTAGACCATGTGTGCTCACTTTTTCTCTTATGGAATTTCTTAATGTCAGTTTTCAATGTTTCAAACACTTTTTAAAAAAGAGTATGGATGACAATCTCTTTCTTAAAAAAATCTCTGAGAATTCTCATATACATGTAATTTTGGTGGAAAAGCTTTCTCAAAACAATTTGTAGTAGATTGGACCTTTTAAATATCCAACTTAGTATGAATATTTATGATTTTCTGATAAGGCAATCATGTTGGTCACTGATGGAATTTTGTACACTGTGCATACACATGGTACCATGTAAATATTTATAAAGTGCATAAATTTGGATTCATAGTGTGCATGCCTGTGTGTGTGTGTGTGTGTGTGTGTGTGTGTGTGTGTGTGTACGTTCATTTATACTATATTATCTTCCTGGAAATCATTAGCGATTGTCAAGAGAATGTTGTCTATAATCATTCAAGTGACAAGCCTGTGTATCTGTCTGTGAATAAATAAAAATTAGGTTATTTGAGGTGCGAAGATCTACCATAAATATTAGTGGTACTGATTCTTGGGCTGAAGTCTTTGATCGCATCAAAAAGAGAAAATTAACAAAGAGTGAGACTTTATCTCTTGGCTAATTGAGACACTGATATAATGTGGGGATGTGATGTGGATCAGCTGCCTGAGAAATGTTTCAAAATGTCTTTGCTCTCTTACTATGTAAACCAAAATAAGCCTTTCCATTCTTATGTTCTGTTTATCTCACATTTGTCACAGCAATGTGTAAATTACCTTATACATGTTAAGCTCACTAACACAGGTCAACAATCCGTCTCCTGCTGAACAAATTAAGTGCCCTTGAACCCAGTGTGCTTGTATATGTATGTATGGTCTATGTCAATAGTGCCAGAGTGGAATAGTAGTCCATGTGACCTGGCCTGCAAAGCTAATAGTATTTACTGGCTGACCCTTTTTGGCTTTGAAGCTTAGAGAGACTTCTTTTCGGATGCCTGAGATAATGCATTCTGAGCTGTATAATACCTCTAGCAGGGAAGAGTTCACTCAGTATCAAGATTACTGAACTGAATTTATCTAAATTTATATAGATGGTCAAAAGGAAAATACCATATGTTGGCAGCTACAGAATCTGAATTCTGTCTTTATATAACCTCTTTTAAGCATGTGTTCTAGACCTGCTTCTGACCCCCAAATGAATAAACAATTAGGAAATTATTGTTAAAGGAAGGAATTACACCCAGTGCAAGTTTGACCTACCTTAGACAATCCTAAAAGCTTCTTTAGGTGGCTCAGAGTAGTTACTTTTTATTTTCCTTAAAGATTAACTATCTATCCTTTGTCTCTAAAATCAGACAATTCCAGAATTGTCAGGAATAAATATGATCGTCAAATATTTACTTGACATAGTAAGGACTTGGAGAATCCAGTGATATTATTACTATCATGAAAATTGGTATACCCAGCACACATGGGAAATAATAAGAATTATCACATTTAGAAAGAAATTATCCTTCTTTATCATAAGAGGAGGATTATTTTAGTTCTTCTTTTTTTGTTTGTTTGTTTTTTATCTGTTTTCTCAGAAATATAGGGATCTTTGCTTGACTAAAATGCCAAGGTGGCTGTGTATATACACAGTTTGAAATAAGCCTTTAAGGGTAGCTCATAAACTGTTGTCAGTACATAATTACTGTATTTAGTCAGGTACAGTGAATGAAAAAGGTAACCCAGAATATTGCATTTAAGATGGGCAGCCATAGTCGAAAAAGTAATTATTCAGTTCTCTTAATGTAATGCTCTTTAATTTCTCTCGATAGTATTGATGAGATGAATACTCATCAATGGATGATCGAGAATTATGGGATCTACTATATATTTTTCATGTCAATTAAACTTTATATCTTCTTCTTACATTGGTTTCACTACCTGAAATATTTTTGTCACAGTGGTTGTAGGAAAAAAAATACAAAGAGAAACCCCCACAAAATACCATTGCTTATTGCTCTCCCTAAGTTTAGGGCAATGCGATGGCCAAAAGAGGGCTGTTTCTTCAAAACATTAGCCAATTTCTATCTCTAATCATGACTCATTTGTACCCTTTGGGTTTGTCAAGAGAGCACTGCTGTGAAAGCAGGGCCACAAATGGACTTTATTCTTGCTCTATCTATAGAGAGCATGTTTGAAATTAATGCATTTCCTACCAGAGATCAAGGTACATTTTCAGCTGCTTTGTTCATCATCAGAACCAATGTGCTCAGTGCTAATTGCCCTTTTGTTTTTAATTGACTAGTTAATTAACTGTATCAGATAAATTAAAAATCCCATTTCACTTTCTTCAGGTGGCTCGAATGTTTTATTTCAGTGTAATAAACATCTATGGTCAGTAGCGGTGGGAAGATTTTCAGTAATTTCTGCAATGGCCTTTCAGTCTTGCCATCCATGGAGTAATTTACTATCAACTTAAATCAAAAATAAATCCAAGTGAAACATTTATGATTTAAAAATAACAGTTTTGATGGGGAAGTCAAGCAATGTAGCATGATAAATTATTCTATCATTTTCTTTGTTTTCAAAATATAAGCTATATTTTATGATAATTGTTATGCCAAGTTCACAAAATAGGCAACCTTAATAGATGGTGGATTAATAGAACACTATGATGGAGCCCTTGTAACAAAATTATAGAGCATGGCTTCCTTTTGAGAAGATGGGATCACATGCTAAGTGGTTAGCAGTATAAAATAATTGCAAATGCATTTGTTCCAGAAGTAAATGACATCTACATATTATTGTATGCTTGCTTTCATGGTTTTGTTTTGTTTTATTTTATTGTTTCTGAGACGGTTTTGAGATATAACATAAGGTTGCTTTGAACTCCTAATACCTCTGCTTCAACTTTCAAATCCTGCACTGACTCCTAGTTAATTTTGCCTGTTTTCAAATTAGAGAAATAAAGCTCAGTCATTAATGCATTCTCTCATAGAAGCCCGGCACAGTTTCTAGAAGCCATACAAACATGCTGAAGGAGGACAATGTGAGAAATGTGACACTTGAACTGCAGAAAAACCCATCCCTCCCACTGAATTTTAAACCTAATTGCACTTCTGTATATAGATGACAAGGACAGACATTTCACTCCCTTAGCTGAAGAAACAGAAGCTCAGAGGACACAAATTGTTTCCACATTTTAGTTCAGGATTGAGAAGAAGCTCCAGGCCTTGAAGTCACATGGGTTCTCCCTATTTTTGTGTCTTTCTTGACCTGTGACAATGGGTATATCTCCAAAACTCAGCTGCAAATTCTGTGAGTGCCTGCACTTATACCTGCAAAACAGAGGTAAATGCTGCACGTTTTTCTTTGGTATTCACATTACCCATGATTGGAGAATAAAGGAGAGCAATGCAGCTGGCATTGGAGGGTTACAACACTCATTCTTCATTCCTAGAAACAGGTAATAATAGACACCAGCATCTCAAAGCTTAATAGATGTGGCAAGAGGAAATAAAACATGCCATAGTCTTAGTGATATCTTACACGTAGGAGAGATTCGATTGTGTGTAACTGGTTCATTGTTTGGGTTGCATGGTTTTGTTTTGTTTCCTGTATTTGCAGGGTGGTTTACTAGATGTGTCTGGGCACATCCTATATTACAATAGAGTCCTATGTCAGAACAATGGGCACGGTGAAGAAAGATTGGATACAGTCCCAATTTGAACTAATAAATTGTTTTTATGTTCATTAAAAAAAAAAAAAAAGGGTGGGGGCTGGAGAGATGGCTCAGTGGTTAAGAGTACTGACTGCTCTTCCGAAGGTCCTGAGTTCAAATCCCAGCAACCACATGGTGGCTCACAACCATCAGTAATGGGATCTGACTCCCTCTTCTGGGCTGTCTGAAGACAGATACAGTATACTTACATACAATAAATAAATATTAAAAAAAAAAAAAAGGTGTATCCTGAAGTGGGTAGCTAATTTAATTTTGCATAGGTTGTTTTTAAAAATGGACCAGGAAACTGATAATTCTGGTTCTCAATAACAAATTGAAAATTAAACTGCATAGACAAATTACTAATGCTAAGGAGAGATTGAATATTTTTTTTCTGTAAGTTTATTTCATTGGAATTCCATTTCCATTTCTAAGCTCTGATACATAGTACAAATTACAGAAATCCATGGCCATTCTCTGCTACAATGTAAGTTCATGGCCACCTTGAGGTACATGAGACCTTGCCTCAAGAACAAATGAACAACAGCAACAACAACAACAAAAACAAAAACAAAAACAAAAACAAGCAATACAGACCATCAAACACAAGGGTTAGTATTCAAATAAAATCATTATTCATAGCATACATGAGAAGGGAAATTAATCCTTGTGAGCATTATATCACACAGTCTATTAAAGATGGACCTGGAGATGTTTCTAGTGATAAGCTCAATAATATTCAATATTTGATAAAATGTTTGATTGACAGAATTACTGAATAATAGGAAAATAAATATCTAGATTAAAAAGAATGACAGATGTTAACACACACAGAGGCATGCATGCTATATTAATTCCTCTAAAGGAGAAAGCAGATGAATTCTTTTGAGTTTTACTGCTTCTTCATTAATTCCAATTAAGAAATGAATATGAATACTTTTAGTAAGATTCTAATAAAACACATGTGGGTGCTGAACACTTTATTTTCCTTGGGTGAAGGTATAAATAGAGTTATATTGGTTATAGTTTAGAGATGTATGGAAAACCCTTCACAATGTATATGCTTAAGAAAAGTCAAAGGAATATATGAATTTTTTATTCTATATTTCTTGCCTTTCCATAGTATTCAAAATTAAATGTAATTTTAAAAAGCAGAGTTGTAGACAGTAAAACTACTAGTAAGTCTAACTTTATGGTATTTAGGTAAAGTACTAGAAAATCTTGTGGTTAGACAAGAAATTCTCATATTTGAAGTTACTTAGAGTGCAAAGAGGTTGTACATCAGTGGTGTATAAAAAATAACAACAACATTTTTTAAAAGGTAAAAACCTCACAATGCCATAGAGTGTTAGGGCAATATTCAGAGTTTTCTTACCTTTTGAAATAATTGCTCATGCCATTATGTCCTTTAATGAAAAATGATGGCCAAAACGAGGGAGGTTAGCCTGCCGTTTCTATCCATAATTTTGTGATCAGGTATGGGTTTGTACTCTGTTTTGAACATATGCTTTAAAACTTTGACAAATTGAAACACTCTCTTGGGAGGTAGAGCCAGGATGATAAAGTAGCTTGGAGCCATGAGTTATGAGGGTCAGTGGAAAGAAATGAGTATGTTTAGCCTGGGGAAGCGAGGATTTCACAGACAGAGGAGAGTCATCTTCAAATATTTGAAGTGCTGTCTTGTGGAAGAAGGATTAAACTTATTATTTGTGTCTCTGGAGAGCAGAACTGAGACCAAAGGGTGGACACTTCAGAGCAGCAAATCTCAGCTTAATAGCAGCCCTGAGCCGTTTAACAAGTAGGATGTTTAGCCAGTGGTCAAGTGAACCAGCTGTGAAATCTAGGCATTCTGGGCCACATACATGCTTAGTAGGTCTGGGATTTTTGAGAAAGGAAATCAGACGGAATGTATTTGGGTGCTACGTTGGATAGAATGTGAAGGGGAGAATCTGCTCACAGGATTTAGAAAGAACTACTGAGTACGTGCATGTGAAAGTAGAAAGGAATATTCCTCTCTGTAATAAATCCCGATAGAGTAAAGATTAATGAAAGTAAGTATATACTGTATAGCTAACTGCCACCCTTTCTGGGATATGTTTGAGGGTCTTTCTAATCCAGTAGAAATTTAAACCAGATGACCACATTTGTCTTTCTAAACCAGGAGTATTTTATGTTTATGTATAAAAGCAGCAAGCTGAAAACTCTTTTAACCATGGGTCATTCACTGCTATTTGTAGAGCTATATTCATCAACATGTGTTTAAAACTTAGAAAACCCCATGTAAATGTGAATATAGCAACTTTACTTTATCTGTCTCTTAATACAGTACCACTGGGTCCAAATATGCATAATGCTAAAACCCAAACAACATACATCAACTGGTTAGTTCAAATTGATTTAGCCAGACTGTATAACTAGACCCAGAAAACAATCAATCAATTAAGGATTGCTATGCATAGACTGAGGGAACAGCCTACAGTCTAATAGATAGCACATTTTGTTCTCTGTTTTATATCCTACCCTGTCCCAGAACCCATCATACTGGCCATCTCTTAGCTGTATCGGTTGGATAAAAATTCTATACACTGATGACTTTAGCAGTACATTAAGGGAGAAAAAAACTAAGATACTGGGGGCAAGAGGAGAAATTTAGACTAAAACAATAGGCTAAGAATTACAGTGCATCATATTGAAAGTGAAAATGCTCAGATATACATAGATTATATTTGTCACAGTACTTTACAAGGTTTACAATTATTATTTTAAATTTACGTATGAAAGACAAAATGAGAGGTGTTTAATAACCTGGAATACTAACTAGTGAGGAGAAAAGAAAAAAATTCTCATTGATCAATATCACTCAATCCAGTGATTACTTTTACCATGGCCAATAAGACAGACTGCGTAATTGTACCCAAAACATACTCCATGGAATTTCAGATCCTCCTAATAATGTTGTGAATTAAAACTTCTTTCATGGAAAATAGCCTATACGGATACAAAACTATTACAGATGGCACTCGGCAAGATTTCTACAGCTACTTTTGGAATGATGTAGTATGTCATTATACTAACACATTCTTAAATAAAACTCAATAGTTTCCTTCATGGGGAGTTTCTCACTGCCCTTTCTATGTTTCTATGTATTGAAAAACTGCTAGTGTTCACAGATCTTTTTATTTCTCCTTTTCCTTTCTTTTTTTGCTCTTCTTTCCTTCTTTCTTAATATCTTCATGGCTTTTGGAAGCAAATAGATACATTCTATGACTTACATAAAAATAAAAAATTGAAACAAAATAAATATCTATAAATATGTGAAACCATATAATTGTAAGACATTCATTGCATTCATTGTGAAACATACACACACAGGCATGCATGCCTGTGGGAACACACAGAAACACACACACACACACTTACACACACACACATACACACTGTTTTTCTAAAGCTGTGTATTATAGAAAGAAAACAAAATAAATCACAGATCATACATAGGAAAAACGTACAGTGATTTCATCTTGTTCCTCTTGCCTGAAGTTTCTGCTCACCAGCCCCTGGAAAATTGGAGCTTTAATTTCTATTCCACCAGTCTGTACACTATTAAGTCCACCATAGTAACCCTGACCTTACCAAAACTGGAGTTGTTTCAGGAGGAAACTAGTTGCCAATCAGCAATGATGCTATAAAATCCTGGGAAATTCCTTTGCTGCTGAGTTGCCAGCTAGTCAAATGACATTGAATCAGTCCTGGAATAGCCTTGATTGGCTAGTAGAACTGGTGACTGAGTGTGAAAGCTCTGGAAAGTCACTTTGGAATGATGGAGCAATGTGCAATTGATATCAGAGTGTCACACTAAAATGGCCTTTCCTTTCAGTCTCCTAGAGTAAGGGGTGCTGTGGAGAGAAAAATGTGAGGAAATATCTGTGGTTTCATAGCACTCACTCTAGGGAGTGCTTGGGTGACCCTGTGTGTGGATAAAGAGCCTAATTCTTTGGCAGAGTCACCACTTTCCTCTCACGGCTCACTGTGCAACAGGTTAAAAAAAAACACACACTGTGACTCTAAGCTTGTATGAACGAGGTTTTGACACTCTCAGTCCAATTTGTTCAGAGGGAAATGGAGAGGGGGCAAGAGTTAGTGACTCACTGACTCTGGGGCCATCCCATGAACAAGGGTCATCTCCAAGCTGTCAATGCTTATTTATCTCTTTAGAAATGCTTTCTAGTTTTTCTAGTAACATAATAATTGTACAAAGTCATGTAGCTTGATCCCTGTTGCCCTGGATTTTATCAGTGTAAAATCAAGTGGGGACTGCGCAGAGTGGAGGAAATGGCTTTATTTGGCCATCTTGAAATCTCCCACTGGCTTCACTTAAATATAGTCTTGGCTTCTTAAGAGGGAAGGGACTTAACAGAGTTTACATTCTTAAGTAGGAATGAATACTCTCTACTCCTAAACTGTTATTATCTATGGTATTTAATATTAACTAACCATAAAGGAAAAGGCTTTTATTGAAGATGCTTCTGGTTCAGCTCATTTTGGTCCCTCTTCCAAGTATTCTCTAACTGTGGCATCTTCCAAGGATAGTAATGTTATTCCAGGAAGATTTACATTATACCTCCATTTATTTATATTAATTTAAATAATGGAATGAGTAGAATATTCATGGTATGTATTTTTTCACACTGTATTTTATGGCCATTATTCATGACCTTCTACATACATGTCTTCTGTACACAGAAGGTATTCAGCTAAAAGAATTCAACTAATGGATGGGTGATAAGAAAAAATTTGAATTTTTTTCTTAATTTCTGGGTAAATTTTAACACAGACTCCTAGAAAAGGTAATGCTTTTGTTTTAAATAAATAAGGGAAATATTGATACTTAACCAGGGCTGACTACCATTAAGCAACTATGATTCAAATGGTATAGAATAGAAAAATATATGAATATAGAACAAAAGACTCTCTTTACACTAAAATGATACCAGATAGGAATTTCATTCCTATACATCTACACACATATGTGTACACATGTATCTGTATGTATTGCAGAATGTCTTTAAGCCAATGACTATTTGCTTATGTAACAGAGGTCCTATAGAGTTATGATAAAGGTGAGTATTTTCATCATATATTTACCATATGTATCATAATTTCATTACAGAATGAGTTACACATGTATCTGTGGCAATTCTGATGTGAATAAACTACTTTGTTTCCCTTTGATTAAGAGCAGAGCATGTATCATCATGTACACTACATGATAATTAACAAAGGTAATAGATAACTGCTTCTTCACTTTCTGTTCTACATATCTGATTATTATCTCACAGTATACTTCTACTTATAGCCTCACAAATCCTATGTTTATTGCATTTCTTGTTTAAACAATGAACTTTGTAGACTGATTGAACTGGATTGTATGTTTTGTATGAGAAAACTCCATAATGTTTGCATACCTCTCAGTAACACATTTTTCAAAACATGTTGTCATTACAGAGCAATATGTAATTATGGATATGGAATAGCCTGCATGCCTGGCACAGCATTGTCTGATCCATAACTTTCCTGCAATGATTTCTATATCTGTATGTAAAGCTCCAAGATGATAAACTTGGACTCACAAAAGAAAGTCACACATGGCTACAGACCATTTTGTCACTAGAATGCCCATTCATTGCACCACCTAGCCCATGTTTGAGTGCCTTAGTTGTGAGCATGAAAAATATAAATTTGAAAATATATTGATCACACTGAAAGATGCTGCCTCTGCTTTCCTGTGCAAGTGTAATCACAGCCACATCACTCAGAAACGTCAGACTCAGCTTGCCTGTCAATGCTCAGAGCATGCTAATTTTTCAGAGGACGTGTGCATATAAATAAACACATATAGAAAAGCACATATAGCTCTTCTTTCTAAATCACTTGCCTTTATTCTACTTGACTTATATTCCCCGAGGTCCAGGCCAGAGTGGTATTTTTGGCACAACATTGTTCCTGATTTCTCTATTGCCTGCTGGGGACCTGCCTTTCAAATATCTATTGTGAACTTTCTCATGAATGCCAATGATATACAGCTACATTCTTTCCTTCTAACTTTTCCTCCCGCAGGCCCTCCAAGTACCCTGTGAATACTTTGAAGATATCCATAACAAGCTGAATAGCAATTACTTGTAATAGAGGAGAGAAAGGCAAAGGGCATTTTTATTGGTTCTGGGAAGATTTAACTACATTGATATAGCATTGACTAAAAAACCTCATAATCTCTAGAGTATGATAAATGACCACCTCTTTCTCAGCTCTGTCCCTGGAGGTTCTCTGGTGGTAACTGCTGCAGAGTCTCCCTGATCACACAGAGCAGTCAGTCTCCATTCATTCTTGCATGTTAACTTTACTACATTCCTTGAACATTGAGTACTTTATTCACTCCCAATTCGAATCAAAATAAGGGTTTAATGGGTTCCCTTCTCTTCTGGGGCTAATCTCCCTTCATTGAGCACTCATGTTCCCATTAACTCAAGGAGAACAATCCCCTAAACAGCCTTTGAATTAGACACAGAACAACTAATTGTTCTTTGGGAAGCTTGCATATTGAGCCTGCTGGCATCAATGAGAACCTCCCTTTTTGTACACTATGAGACACGACTTCATGTGGCTACTCATGGAAAATTAACATCCTCTCTGCTGCTAAGCTCATGGGTTGTATTTCTAGACTACATATCACAATGCTCACTGTGCCCTTAAGACCTACCATTTGCAGGGGGAATACAATGACACCAACAATGACAGAAACTTCTATTATAAAGGAGATACCAGTGCAACTCTTAGGAAGAACAATCTCTATGGACAACCTCACATTTGACCTTTTACATCAAGGGGCTAAGTTTTGAGCTGAAAAAAAAGTTTTTAGTTCCATTTCTAGTCTTGATTCCAATTGTTTTATTTTAATATTCATATTCAAAGAATTTCTGGAGATAAAGTAATACATTTTATTTTTTTAAGTGATTCATTTCCCCAACCGTTAGTTGAACTCTATTTGTAATAGTAAATTACAGGGTAGCTTAGAGGAAAATGAAGTAATTCTTTTGTGGAAGCATAAAAACAGAGATTGAGCTATTCGTATGCTGGCACATGAGTTGGATATATGCAGGTATGCCTATGTAGTTGAGATAAATTATGAAACATTATTGTTGTTAATGTAAGATCTTTGCCCCCATGAGCTTAGACTAAAATACTTGCATGCAAGTACTCTGGTGGGTGATTTAGTAGATGACTCAGTGAATGAACTCACATAGGATTGGTGATCATATCCAGTCGTTGTGTGATCCCTCAGGGGACCACGTAGGGACAAGGGAGATTGAAACAGTTCTATCTGTAGAGAGGCTTGGAAGAGGAGTAATCATCAGTTCTCAGTACAATATTGATTGATGGCTGCTTAGGTATGTATAAGTAATTTTGTTTATTTTGTATAATTACACAAAAGTATGACTCTAAGGCCAGAAAATAGCATAGAGTTGAAAAAAGTTTTCATATTATTTGTCTTCAAGATTTGCAATAGAGAGTATTAGCTAACGGCATGAATTCAGTAAGAGATTTACTGGGGCAAGGACAAATATATATATATATATATATATATATATATATATATATATATATATCCATCTATATTTATATATATATAAATATAGATGGATATATATTTATATATACATGGATATAGATTTACATATAGATCTCAAAATACAGTTGTGAGCTCCATATAAACATTGCCCTTGGGCAAAGGTAGGTGAACAACTAATTTCTGCTTATCAATCTTCTAGTTTTATAATTTTTTGCTTCACTAAATTTGTTAAATTAACTGAATACAATATAGAGGGATAAGATTTCAAATACAAAATCAACATGAACTGAAGATACATTTTGAAACTTTTTTTTTTTAAAGTTCAATATTGTTAAAAATATGTCTGAAAGAGAAGGGGAGATTGATCAGCAAGCAAGCTTGATGACATGATTTTAGATTACTAAAAACCACATAGATGGCAGCTCATGGCAGTCCCTGTATTGGGGAAGCAGAAATTGGCAGATCTCTGTGGATTGTCGGCCAGACAGTCTAACAAATGCATGAGCTTAAGAATTATTCAGTGACACTTTTCCAAGCAAAGACAGCAAGAATAACTGACAAAGACACCTGACACAGATTCCTGGCCTCCACACACATGTCCACACATATGTGCACATACACAGGAACATAAACTCGCATACACTGCATAAATACAAATTAGCTTTTGTATATTTTGGTAAGCAGTTTAAAGAAAAAGAATAATTAGTCTATGTAATCATGTGATTTTTTTTCACAAAAGTAGACTAATACATTAAATGTGTTGTTACTGATATCTCCATAGAAATCTATATCTAACACTAATGCATGTAAATTTAATTGTCTTATATCCTTAGCAATTGTTCTGTGGTTCTTCTGACCTAGAACTCACTATACAGGTGAAGGTTACTTGGAAGAGATGGTTAAGGAACCCCATGCCTCATCTTCCTTATTTTTTAGGGTTACAGGTACAGGAATACACTCATAGCTTTGCATGCAACACTATATTAGACAGATAGGACTGTGTTTTTTCATCTGTCAGAAAATCAAACGTTTCCCTCATGAGATAGTTTATTTTAATCCACAGAACTCCAGAGAAGAAGGGAAGGCAGGACACTAACTGAAAGATAAACAGTGATGGTAATTTTAGGCACATTTGCTGGACTCCTTCATAAACCCATTGTTATGTACATGGTACCTAAAGTTTCAGCTATAAAATAGCTCACTGCTAATCTCTACTGGCTTTTGTTTAAAGCAAATCCATTTTCTATGAAGTGGTTCCCAAGAATCGTATTTGCTAAAAAACTATGCTAATATTCTTTTAGAAATATATGCTAATCACTTACCCACATACACATATTTACCTAAGTAAATAATATGTATATAATGAACAGAACACATACACCCATTTGTTCCAAAATTGAAATGAAGATTAGATATGAAATGAGCAGTTGGATACCCAAGCAACTTCATGGGATTTAATAAAAAGCTTGATTTATTAGAAGTCAAATCTATTTCCACTTATACTATGAACATATTTGAATTGCTAAAGGGGAAATTCAAAGTTCTATTGATATTAATTTGATCCAAAACTTAGAAACAAGGAACCCATACAAGCATGGTGTTCATTAGGAAATGTGTGTCTTCAGCTTTTAATTTCATGGGTGCTCAGTGACTTTTATCACTGCGAAAGCAGCTTTGCTTTTAATGCATAGTTCATTGGTTTAATCATCAAGCTTTTTTTGTTGTAATCATTAATCTATACAATTATATTTTTGTGGAAGGTCCTGTCCCTAGTTTTATATATGATATTAGGTGTATTCTATGTTTAAACACCATGTTTTTACCTGTGTTTGCCAGCATTCCTGACTCTGTGCCCCAATACAGTTTCTCTCAGTGATCTCAACCATAACATTATTTTGTTGCTACTTTGTAACTGTAAGTTTGCTCCTATTATGAATTGTAATGTGGTTTATATATGCAGAGTATTTGATATGCAACCCTCAAATTGGTCATAACCAACTGAGAACCACTGTACTAGATGAATCCCCCAAATTATTTTGAGTAGATGTTGATCTCATGACAAATAACATTGAATCTATCCCTAGGTTAATGGAGTAGGCGAGTTTGAGATGATTCTCCAGTCTGTCTAATTCACTGGTGGCTCTGGTCATTTCAGAATGTCCTTGGAAGTGGGTACCAAGAAGGAAAACGGGTACAATATAAAAGCTTAAAGACATTTTTAAGGTACAAAGTAATGTTGAAATTTCTATTTGCTGAATGTTTGCTCAGTAATGAAAGAACAAACAGAAATTTCCAATCTTGAGCTAAAAGGGTCAGATGCACTTTCTTATAACATTAAAATTGAGCCAGTATGAGTGTGTGTGTGTGTGTGTGTGTGTGTGTGTGTGTGTGTGTGTGTGTGTGCTTGATGTTGAGTTCTTGTCACTTGCTACAAACTAGAATCACCTGTGAAAAGTGATTTCTTTTGAGGAATTGCTGTCATAAGACTGGCTTATGCTCCTGCCTGTGGGAGCATTTTCTTAATTAATCTTTGATGTGGGAAGGCCAGAGCCCACTGGGGCAGTGCTGTCCCTGGGCTGGTTTGACTGAGCTATATTTTTAAAAGTAGCTGAGCAAGAAAAGGGAAGCTATCCAGTCAGCACTGTTCCTCCACGGCTCCTACTTCAAGCTGCTGCATTTTCCTGCCTTGGTTCCCCTGCATGATATACTGTAAACCTATAAGCCAAATGGAAACTTTCTCCCTGAGTTTGATTTTGTTCATGGTGTTTATCATAGCAACAGAAGCACCACTAGAAGAGGATGAAATTAGTCTAAGCTATTTCTTTGGATTAGTTGTAGCAAATCTGCTATATAAAACTGGCTCAATCTAGAATAATTTTTACAGGCAACTATTCTCTTCTTTAAACATCTAGATGTGACAGATTCACTTACTCAATTTTGAGAACATACAATATACTTTCTGTCTCTCATAAGATTTAATTTGTTTCCTTGATTTTCAATGTATATGTACACCCACTCAAAACTCAATTGTTGCTTTAGACATTGGGGAATATCACTTTGCCTGCTACATTAACCTAATGGAAGGCTCAAAGCATTTGAAGAAAAAAATAGAAAAGACCCTCCAGCTATGGCTTCGATTGTCTCTTCACAGTACAGAAGAGTTCAATCAACAAAATATATTTAATGCCTGGAATTCTTGATATCAGAGTAAGAGATTAGAATGTGAAAAACTTAATCAGCTATCTCTTTTGTATATAAGACTCTGAATTAGTTTATTGGTTTCACAAATGATGTCCTCTGGTTATGTTGGTTGAGTCAAATTATCAATGGTATTTAATTATGTCCTTAATTTAATCTCACAACATCGAGGAAATAAAGTATGATTTCTTCCAGAGTCATATGTATTTACATATATTTCTGAAATCTATTATCATTATTGATTGTTTAACTCATACATTTTAGAAATGAAGTCATTTGTGAAATTGGAAAGAGATATGATTTTTAAAACCTCATGGAATTTTACCACCTGGACTAATTACATATGGATATTAACACATAAGTAACACAGGCAAGCATAGTTCTCTCTCAATCTCTCTATCTCTCCCTTTCTCTCTCCCCCCGCCCGCTGTCTCTCAAATACACACACACACACACACACACACACACACACAAATTGTTCTTCTATTTTAGCAGTTATTGTAAATTTCTTATTCTACTCTATAAGTCTCATATCATTTTAAAGACTCTCCTTTCAATTATCTTTGGTAAAGACAGTAACTTGACTTTTATCCATTTTTTGTAAGTAGCAGATACTCTACAGAGTAATATGATGCCTTATACTCTTTGTAGAGTTGTACATTATAACACGTATTATAGAAGATATACGTATATGCACATGATCAAAAGAGATCAGTAGCAGATTCATAGAGTTGAATGCATGGATGTGTTCCTTATCTCTGCTGATTCTAGAGAGATAAAAAAGAAAAAAAAAAAAAAAACAAGATGCATAGGAATTGTGTTAACTTTCAAGGTGACCAAATGATTCCCTTTGTTTAAATAGCTAAGACTGGCATTGAAATCATGGTCCTACTGTCTCTACCTGTGGGTCCTTAGATAACAACAACAACACAGGAGACTTTCTCCTTTTTTCAAGTGTTTTGTTGTGTGGAAATTCCCTTATTGCTATTATAAGAAAAGAGGGAGTTTTGTAAACATAGCAAGGAATTCTAAAGGTGGAGATTCCATGATCTCTGAGAACAACTTCTGCTCTTCAGGCCCAGTGCAAGGATTTCTTTCAATGACAAATGTGGTATTTACAATCACAAAATCCCACTTACCAAGTGCTGGATTGTACCACTAGTGTATTTTACCCCAGTGTATACAAGTGTTAAAGGTTACTGTGAACCCCTATAATGTGTGACTCTTACTCAGAGGAAGTGGTTATAAGAGAAAATCAGGCAATGTCAAAATAAATACAATGATTGGTGAGTAAAAGTAAGAAAACTAAAGGCAGTTACCCATGGCATAATCAAATGCCAATTTTGGTTGCCTTTCCTAATAGTTTTATTATAAGATTAAATCTCTATAACCCTGCTTGCCTTTCTCCTATATGATAAAGCAGAGTTTGTGTTCAGTTCATACAGCAGATTGACTTTAACCTCTAGACAAAGATTCATACCTAGAAGTATATATAATTTTCAATCATCCAGGACAACTTTATGTATTGACTTTAAAAAAGCAAGAAGTGATTAATTTCTTAACCACTCTCTATTTTCCAAATGACAAATCAGTCAAAATAATAAAAACCCTAAAAGTTCCCCACAGAAACAATCAAGTTAAATGTTTAAAAATGTTCATAAAGAAGATATATGAAATATTCTAGGGAACACAATAGTAGTAGGAGACACTAGGACAAAAAATAATTAGAGTATTCTAGGATTTTCAGAATAAATTTAATAGTGGATAGGGATAATGCAATTTAAAAAGTACTATTAAGTACAAAAGCAAACTAAAAACATATTGAAAAATAATAACCACCTAAAACTATAATGCCCCAAAGACAAAGAATAGCAGTAATGTGTACTCATCTGGAGATTTTGCTACCAAGGTGACACAATCTCCAATAATTAAGTACTGACAAATCAACATTATGAAAAAGTAACATAATGATAAGATTAAGAGAAAACTTAAGCTTTGATTGTCAGAAATTTTCATTACAGTCTATTTTCCTCCAAAACACTTCTAGTCGATATAGCCACAGTGAAACCTCATGTTTAGGAGCTGACTCTGTGACTTATTTTTAAATATTTGTAAGGACAATAAATGATAAGTAGTTCCTATGTCATTTTAAAAGACAGGTAGCTGGTTAGTAGTCATTTTTATACTGACCTGGCCTGACCCTGCACAGTACTCATGTTGCCTCTGGCATTTGACTGTGTGCAGATTGCATTTTGCATTTTTTCTTCTTTCTCTAGAAATTGGTCACTGCCTGGAAAAGCAGCAATTTGCAGGAAACTATGTTCCAAGCTTACTAATATAAAAGTCTAAAGTGAACTGCTTTCTTTTGCCCCAAATTCCATTTTCAAACATGGCCTGAACATCTGATAATTTATTTAGCACTCAAGTCTAAATTTCACACTACCAAACCTTGGGTCTATACTTCAGTCCTTGTGCAAATACTAGATGAACAATCTAAATACTTTCTAAAACTCATGTATTGTTTAAGGCAATTAGGTCTGACATAAATATCAATATTTAGATGCCCATAATGAACATTTAAATTTATCACTGTTTTTAAGCATACTTGAAATGTGTGCAAAGAAAGATTAAATTCTATATATTCTATATATCCTAGCCAACATATCTCCTAAGTGCTCCAGAGAATTTAAGAATGCAAAACTCAGGTTGCTTCATTCATTTCTGCTTATATTTAATCACAAGATTTTATAAAGTTGTTATGAGTGTCACTGACCCAGGTCTTGAAGCTACAACCGTGAGCAGATGGGGTTGCACCTGGATGCTACAGCTAATCATATGAAATTAATATATGATTTTAATAAAACATGTTTTTTTATGGAGCCAGTATAGGAGAAATATAGTGAAATGCACCCTCTGTCGGCTAAAGAAATTGAGAGAATCTATTTGAAAGAAGTGACTCCTAAGAACAGAGCAGTAAGAAGTAAAACCTGAAGGTGATGCTTGGGAATTGAATAGAGGAATGGGTGTCCTAACAAAAGGTGGCAGTTCTACCTGTAGAGGATAAGAAGCAGAAGGAAACTTAGCAGAAAGAAAACTCTGATTCTTAGTTCAGCCAGAGCTTTCAAAAGAGAAGTGAAGAAAGTATTGCTGACAAGATCAAGTGGATGCAGGTCAGAGCTGCATGTTATACATATGAAGGTGCTTCAGAGAGGAAGAATGATAGCATGGCGTGCAGGCATAGCTCAGTTACTCAGCGGAGCAGTAGCGACAGCTCGGACTTAATCTTTATTTATGGACAGTGTTGGTATTGGTCGTAGTGGCACTGGGTTTGCATGTTTGTGGTTTCAGTCTGTCTCAGTACTGTGACAGAATACCTTCGGAAAGGCGTCAGCAGACTCAGTGAATGAAGAAGAGGAGATTGAGAAGAGGCCGTTTTGATGCTGATCCAGTTATGTCCAACTTGCTTATTTTAATAGGATAAAGCAATTTTTTTTTCAGTTCAATACAAAACATAAGTAGTATGGCTAATTCCTTAGTATTTATCTGAAAACTGTTGGTTCATAGCAAAGACATATTATGTAGGATATATTTGTTGGTTGACTAGCTGTGGTTTTCATAACAAATTCATTTTTAAAGTCTTAGAATTCTTAGTCCTAGCTGTTTCCCCAGATATTTATAGCAGCAGGTGAAGCATGTCAAGTGTTCAACTCTGCTTACATTAGTAGTGTCATACCATGTCCCACTAGAGAAATACCCACATGTCACAAAGACACAAGAAGGAAAGTCATCACAAGAACAAAAGATAGTGAATCTATATATCTTCCCAGTTCAGTACCTTCTCTGTATTGACTTAGCTACTGCACTGTTAAAACATGTTACTAAGTACTGTGCAGCAAGTGCTGATATACTCAATTAAAAAAAAATCTATTCAGAGTAATCATATTGGTTTCCAAGTAAATACTAAACTTTGCATGTGCCTGCCATAAAATGATTGGCAGGGGCTATAGAAAGTCTTCTCCAAATTTATAATAAATCTAAATAATTCAAGCAGATATATGATCCTTCCAAAAATAACCTCAGAAAAAAAAATAATATAACCTGGATAAAATGTCACAGTACACACCAAAATCAATTTTAAATGGGTCATAAACTGAACATAAAAGCTAAATTTATAAAGTTCTATAAAAAAAAAATCAGGGGTAGAATTTTATAACCTTGGAATAGGCAAAGATTCCTTAGACAGAACAAAAGAATTAACTCACCATAAAAGAAAAAAAAATAGATGAATGTGTCATCATTAAAATTAAAATATAACCTTCAACAGAGGCTAGGAGAAATGTAACATAGTCGACAAAAAAAGTTTATGTACAATGTAAAGGTATCATACAATGCAGTAACAAGGAAGAAAAATCTACTCCAAATAGCAAAACCTGAATGCAGAGCTAACAAGTGGTCAATGAGAAAATAGAAGGTCAACACCAGGGACAATGTAAGTTACTCACTCAGGAGTTGAAAATTAGAAGCATACAACAAATATCATTAAAATTATTTTTAAAAAAAAACCCTAAATGTAAATGTTAACAAGATGAGAAAATATCTAGGAATCTCACATGTTAGTGTTGAGAATATAAAACACAATCATTTTTGAAAAAGAAAAGAAATTAAGTTGAACATGACTTTTACCTTCACTCTATTCTTACAATTAACCCAAGATAAATATCTACCATGCAAAATGCAACTTTTAAAAGCCTTATTCAAAATATCCTAAAACTGAGGAAAGAGAACTTTTAATAGACATGTGGTTCAAACGTGTTATTGGTACAGAAACAGATAGGTTGATCAATGGAATAGAATTGAAAACCCATAAGAAAGTCCACACACTTATGGACACTTCATCTTTGACAAAGAAGCCAAAAATGTACAATGGAAAAAAGAACGCATCATCAATAAATGGTGCTGGTCTATCTGGTGGTCTGTATATAGAAACATAAAAATAGATCCATATTTATCACCTTGCACAAAGTTCAAGTCAAAGTGGATCAAGGACCTGAACATAAAACCAGATACACTGAATTGAACAGAAGAGAAAGTGTCAAAGACCCTGAACTCATTGGCACAGGGAGGAATGTCTTAAATAGAAATCCAATGGCTCAGGCCCAGGATCAACAATTGATAAATGGGGCCTCATGAAACTGAAAAGCTAGTGTAAGGCAAGGGACATAGTCAATAAAATACATCAGCATCCTACAGGTTGGAGAAAATCTCTTTACTAACCCTACATCCAACAGAGGGCTAATGTCCAAAATATATACAGAACTCAAGAAGCTAACTTCCAAAAAACCAAATAACCAAATTAAAAAATGGGGTACAGAATTCCCAACAAAGGGATCTCGAATTGTTGAGAAGCACCTAAAGAAATGTTCAAAAGTTCTTAGTCATCAGGGAAATGCAAATCAAAATGACCCAGAGATTCCACTTTATAACAATCAGAATGGCTAAGATAAAAAACTCAGGTGATAGCAGATGCTTACAAGGATTTGGAGAAAGTAGAACATTCCTCCATTGCTGGTGGGATTGCAAATTGGTACAACCCCTTGAAATCAATCTTGCACTACCTAAGAAAATTGAAATATACCTACCAGCTACACCACTCTTAAACATATACCCAAAAGAAGCCCCACCATACCATAGGGACAGGTGCTCCATGATGTTTGAAGCAGCCTTATTTGTGATAGCTAAAAGCTGGAAACAACCCAGATATCCCTCAACTGAAGAATGGATACAGATAATGTGGTTCATTTACACAACAGAATACTAATCATCTATTAAGAAGCAAACCATCATGAGTTTTACAGGTAAACGAATGGAAGAAGAAAATATCACCCTGAGTGAGGTAACTCAGACCCAAAAGTATATAAATGGTATATACTCACTAATAAGTGGATATTAGCCAAACAATGAAGAAAATACATTGGATAAAATTCACAGGATTTTAAAAGTTTAACAAGCAGAAAAGCCAAGTAATGACATTTCAATCCCATTCAGAAGGGGGAAGAAAACCATCCTGGGAGACAGAGGGAGGGAGAGTCTTGGAGTGGGAGAGAAGCATGGGAGGAGAAAAGGGGAACAGGATCTGGGATTGGCAGAGAACAGGATAGAAGCCCAAAGGATCAACAGAATGAATGGACTTATGCCTCCTCAGAAGGTGGTATTTGGAGAAACTGTCTAGAAAGTACCAGAGACCAGGGTGGTGAGAGCCTCTTAGGATTCAGTGGGAGAGACCTTAGATAAAATGCCCAACAATGGAGAGAGGGAAATCAAAGCATTCACTTCCAGTAGATAGACAGGACCTCAAGAGGAGTGATGGTATTACCAACCCACAGTCAAAATTTCTGTCTCAGAGTGTTGTTGTCTAAAAGACCTGCAGGGACAAAAATAGAGAAGAGACTAAAAGAAATGCTGTCCAGTGACGAACACAACTGGGGATCCATCTCATGGGGAGACAACAAGGCCTGAAAGTACCACTGATGCTACAGTTTGCTTGCAGTGAGGAGCCTAGCATGGCTGTCTTCTGAGAGGTCAACCAGCAGCTGACTGAGACAGACGCAGATACTTACACCCAACCATCAGACTGAAGTCTGGTATCCCTATGGTTGAATTAGGGGAAGGATGAAAGAAGCAGAAGAGAAGAGTCACACAGATTATCATAGTTTTAATTTTTTATTTCAGTCTCTGTCTCTCTCTCTCTGTCTCTCTGTCTCTCTCTCTGTCTCTCTGTCTCTGTCTCTGTCTCTCTCTCACACACACACAAACACATAATAAGAACTATCTTTGTGGTTTTAGTAAGAAGTTTTATGATTAATTTTTATAAATAAATTAATTAAGCATAAAATTACTTTTACTCATGATAAAAATATTCCCTATCCTAAGAGCATCATGAGGAAATGAGACTCACATATCGATTTTTCATTATATAATAAGTATATGAAGTAAATCTCAACTTGTAATTTACTATTCTGGAAGGAATTAAGAAGAAAATAAATTAATAATAATAACAATATATAATAATAATAATAATAATAATAATAATAATAATAAAGAAAAATGGGAATTAGAGGATGAGCCCCATGTACTTTTCAGTTCTGCTTATTCGAATGTCTAGCTTGTCCTCTGACTGTTGGCTTTGTCCTTTGGCCAATAACCTGATTTTCTTAAGCATAGTGTCTTCCACTGACACTACATTTCAGGTATGCTTGAAACATGCTAAGGTGACAGTTCAATTTTGACAAATCTCAGGAATTTTCAGAAATACTGTCAACTCCAAAATATGCAAAAATAAACATCCAATTATTTCATTTGGGGGCTTAAGAGCTCAAAGAGTTTAATCTGCCACTTAGATATTCCTAAGGGAGTGTTAGGATTTGCTTTGGCTTAGATGTGGGTCATACATTCAGGTTCATGTGCTATAGGCTTGAATATAATGGTGATGAGGTTTAAAAGTCATTTTACATTTTATACATTCATAGAATTAGTTAGTTGGGGGAAAACACACATGTCATGGTGCATGTGTAGAGGACGATGGACAATTTTCAAGACTCTATTCTCCTGTATCACCATGTAGGTTCTAGGGATCAAATCCAAGTTATCAGGCCTAGCAGCAGGCATTGTGCAATATGTACTACTTTGCCATAGCAAAAAGTGGTGGTAGCATCAAGGGGATACTTGTACAAAGCAATTAAGACATTGGCATTTATAATGCACCAGGAAAGCAGAAAGGACAACTGCCCATCTAACTTCAAGTCCAAACTCGGGGATGCTTCCTTCACACACATCATTCTGCTACAATGATTTCTTATATGATGTTCCCTGCTTAAAGAGGATTGCACTTAAGAATCTCAAGCACTTAAGTTGCCTTAATTTAAACTTTCAACTTCAGGAACTGTCAAACCTCTTTCCTGTATGAAGTAATCAGCTTTAGATGTTCCATTATAGAATAGACTAACATGTACATGTACATGCATACATATACATATATACATATACACACATGTATGTATACACAAAGATTAATTTACATTACTCTTTGTCAATATTGCTAAACAATAATGTTGTAAGGACCCAAAACACACTAAGAACTAATAAAACAAAACACTGCACACACACATGCATACACACACATGCACACACACACACACACACACAGAGAGAGAGAGAGAGAGAGAGAGAGAGAGAGAGAGAGAGAGAGAGAGAGATTTAAAATGTTAAAATGGTATCATAGCATGATAGAGCAAAAACACTTCTAATAGATAAAAGACACTAGCCGCTAATAAACAAAATTCCCATTCCCATGCCAGTTATAAATTACTTCTTGTGTAGTTTTTACAGTGGATTTCCATAGACCCTCAAACATTACAGGCTACTGTAACTGCTCTTGGTTACCATCCAGAACCTATCGCTGTATTCACCATATACTTCAGTCATAGACCATGGTAACATAAAGCTAGTATATATTTTACCCATACATGAACTCTTCCAGCTACAATAATGACAGCCAGGAAAGATATACCCACTGGTACAATAGTGCATCTAACATAATCAAATAATTTCTGATTGAAAATAAATCACACTCTACAGGACAAAACATACACGCAGTACCATCATTGAGCTAAGAACCTAAAAATATACAGACCATAGGCCCTAGGTGTAGCCTACTATTATTAACTTGATGAATTATTGCTTTACCCTTATAACAATACATACCTCCCCCATGCAGTAGGTTGTGATAAATACTGTGACTCACCACTCGCCAAAGTGAAAAGCATAAGACTGTTTTTCTCAGCCCTTAAAGAACAAATACATTGAAATGCCCTCTTAAGTTTTAGAGATCACCGAGGAAGAAAGGACAAAGAAAGCCTAAAAGTCTGAAGCAATTGATACAAGGACCACATTATCTCTGGACTCAGTGAGACAACTGCATATGAACACACAGTGGTTGCTATAGAATTTATAAAACCTATGGAAGCCCAAGCAATACCAAACAACAGTTAGTAAATTGGAATTGATCACAAAATCTTGCACAAATCCAAGTTATTGGTAATTATTAGCTTCTAGGAAAGTTGGAGGCACTATTTTCTCTATGATTTTTGCCCTTAGTAACTTTACCACTCTCCAGTAGAAAAACTAAAATATCCAACAATGTTTAGGCATAATTCGTCTTTCAGATTTAAAAACTACAGAAAAAAATTTGGTTAAGGAAGGTGGCAAATTAGGGAAGTGTTGGGGGGAAGGATATGAATATAATTGAAATAGATTATATGGAGTTCTCAAAGAACTAATCAAAATAGTGGAATAGAATAACAAAACTTAAAAATGAGTTAATTAGAAAACAAAGAAGTAGTGTTATGTGTTCTCAACTTACAAACTTTAAGAAAAAAATATTACATTCCCTAGTTTAACTATTCTAAAAGCTGGTGAGGCCCTACCCCATAAGTGCTTCCTTTGCTTATGGCACAAGGATTTGTTTAATTCTGTCTCTAAGTTGGTGGAAAGATAACAAAGAATCAAGTCCAGCCCTGTGTGTAATCCTATAAAATCTAGCTCGTCACCATTTATACCTTATGAACATGAAGAGTTGTGATTACATTTTTAGAAAAGCAGAGAGAGAAAGGATATTTTCTATAGAGGAACTGAACAGTGGCCATCTTATTAACCCTGGGTTACCTACTTGGCAGACATCATTCATTAACAACCCAAGTGCTAAATTCAATTCAGATTTCGTTTAGTGTCTGCCAAAATCATTTCCATCAGATTATGAATCAGAGATACTTGACTTGTACACAATACCAAATTGACCAGTACTTGAGCTGAACAACACAACATGAGGTGAATGGTCCTGGGTAATAAAACTCTGTTCATCCTTGGCGCAATGATGTAAGCCACCTTGGTCACCTGTGCACCTGCCACAAGCTCATCAGAGAAGTATGAAGACGAATTGAAGAAAAGGAAAGGTAAAGGACACTCTGAAGCACCTTTGGATCAGAAGATTGTGAAACTCTGTCCTTTCAGGTTGTATTTTTTTCATTTATAAAACTGATTTAAAGGAGAATAAAGTTCCAGCTGCTTTAACTCTAAGATTGTTTTTCCCTTGGGTTTACTATTCAATTCCTTTACTAAACCCCCTCTTTCTCCAATGAAACCTCTACTAAATGCTTGCCAGCATGCATTGAGAAATTCTTTACTAGCACCCTCTAAAAGCTTTACTTCATTTGAAGAAGCCATCTCACTTGAACTTAAACAGCAAACCCTCTATTTTCCCTTGTTTGTTAGCCATCACATCCCATTAATCAAGTGAGTCTGATATCAGCCATTGAAATACCCACTATCTGCCCAGCTTTGACTTCTCCTCACTGAATAGTATTCAGTTATTACTCTGTGCTTGAAGAAGTGTTGTGCATTATTGCAGTGATAAATTTAATCCTCCTGAAAACTTGAGAGAAAGAGGTAGAGAAAGAAAATGAGAGAGAGAGAGAGAGAGAGAGAGAGAGAGAGAGAGAGAGAGAGAGAGAGAGAGAGAGAATTTAAGTTCATATCTTTAACAGCAGACCTATCGAGTTACTTATTGTTTTGGGAAGATCCCACCAGAAACAAAAGAAAGGGTGTGGGAACACTGCGTTAGGAGAGAGCACATTCATTTTAGTCTACGAGAAGGCATGGATCATACTGCACGCAGCTCATTCCCTCTGCTGAGTGAGGAACTACAGAGAACTCATACAACGGAATAGAAATAGAATACATAATAGAATAAAGTAATCCCTGCATTCATTTTCTCTGATTTTACCAGTTCAGAGACAATTCTGAGGACACTCAAACTTCAGCATCACAGGTTTTATTTAGAAATGCATTAAGCAATTATTGAGGATCATGGGACAACATAGCAGAGAGCAATGCAGGGACATGAAAGAAGGCACGTGGTCTTCAGGAATGGGGAACTTTGAGGCGAAGGACAAAATGTGGTCTAACAGCAAATGCTATATATATCGTAGAAACAATGTGTAACCAAGAAGCACAAATTCCAGACCTGAGCTCTCCTGCCATTGCCACAGATTGTTTTGTTTTGTTCATTTGTTGGTTGTTCTTATTTTATTTTAATGATTAAACTGCATGGAGATATGATCAGTGACTGAAGCAGAACATGCTGTTTCTAATCTGGTCTTTAATGCATCATCTTTCTGTTTCTACTTGAATGGCAGACATAAATAGCATTGCAAATCTTGTTACAATTCATGTCTTTATCTTAAATATATTTATAGTATATTAAAATGAGATATCTATCAGCGCCCAAACCTCAAAATACAAAGACAGCGTCATTCTCTTCCTTGCCTATTTCTAGCAATGCCCTAGCTTCAGTTTCCAGTTTGTTTGTTTGTTTTTTTTTAATTTGATAAGTCTGAATAGTATTCATGTCATAACAATATCTTGATACACCATATTGATGAAAGGGCATATGAAAGTGCCCATTCCTGATGGATAAGGACTTACTTGCCTTAATCCTATATCCTGTATGAAACACTCATCATCATTATAAAACTAATAGTCCAGTGTTTTCTTGATTTTTGCTTCCTATACATTATCCATGAAGATCTTGAAGAACTTACCTTATTTTCGAAAGTTATTTCAGCTCATTGGTTACCTTTGCATTCATGGTGTGGTTTATTTGGACAGCCTCTTGATCTGAGGCCTTTTCTAAATGTGAAAAAAATCCCAACAGCACACTAGTTTGTCTGTGTGCAGAGTTGTTTTCTTTTTCCTAACTAGCCTTTATTCTTATTTTTTTTTAAAGGAAAATAGCCTTTATTGTTAACTTCTCCAGACTTTATACATATAGCTCAAGAAAAGAAACAAACACACACATGCACACGCACACATGCACACCACCTACACATGCGCTCACACACAGTCTATAATAAATATGTTTATATTATGGGCCTTCCATGTTTGCTTAGAAGGATGAGAGAGGTGTTTTATGTTTCAATGTCCATTGTCTTTTCTCCTCTGTCTTAATTCACGAACTCTGAAGTACCTCCAACTACATTTCTCTAAAAGTAATCCTCCACCGCAATGGGCTGTGAGGGCAGGGTGCTTAAGTGACTCACAAATAAGGTGCTATTTTGAGCTTCCTCATGCCTCCCACTGATCCTCAAGAGGCAGGGATCTAGCTCTGATCTCTTTGTAGGAGTTTGCCATGCAAGTCACTTATCTCACATTCTTCTCATTGTCTTCCTTACGAAAGCACTTTGGTGTGACATTTCTCCTCTATGACACATGAAAAGTGGAACTTTACATTCTGGCTCTGTTTCTCATTATTGATGAGTCATTTGAGACAGGACAGAGAGCAAGAAATGCCCCTACCAAACATATTGAAGTAAAATACCATTCTTGTTAAGCCTTTATCACAGTCATCACCTGTCTTTCACTGCTTTGAAGCAGCCATCTCTGTCACTATCATATGCTTTATTCGTTAATTTATACTTATAGACGTTATCTATAGACCTTTTGTATCGGTTACTCTAAAATGTATAGAATCGAGTTATCCTCCTGCTTTATGTTATGAAGAATCAGAGACTACAAGTACACTTTACCACACGAGGTGTATGTGTTGCCACTGACCTATGGTTGGTTCCCTGTGGCAAAAAAAAAAAAAAAAAAAAAAAAAAAAAACACCAACAACAAAAATGTATTGAGCTTGAGCTTGCATGCATATAATTTCACATATTGCCTAACACATAAAAAGTGGAAAGTGGCTGAATGAAGTTGTTAATGGAGAAAGGCTGAGGTTGATATTCATGTCATCACTTCAGTACATCTCTCTCCGCACTCCTGTAGCATACAGAAATAGGATACTGCACATTCAAAGCCTCATGCATAGTACAAATAAAAGAAGCTAAGGATGAAATGAACCAGAGTTATTGGATCACTAATTGTTTGTTTTTTTAAAGATTTAGGTTATACATGATAATTGTTCTTGTTTCTGTGGCACCATGTGATGCTTCAGTATGTTTAAATTTTATTCAACTCTCAAACTAGGACTTGAATATTTGTTTTTCTCAATGTTTATCGGGTCCTTTTGGTTTAAGCTTTACAATTATTTTTTGTAGTTTGAAGGCATATACACAAATAAAATACACAAATAAAATATATGTATACAATATTATCATTGCCTGCAGTTGTCCTATTGGGTAAGAGAACAGCAGAACCTGCTTCTCCTGCTGACTGTAACTCAATAGCCATTAATCAACTTGAGAGGTCAAACCTACTCTGTCTTGGGAGTAGACCTCATCCTAAGAAAAATGTGACCTATAGATTAACCCAAGCTGCATCCTAGTACCAGGAAGGATCCCATAGCTTGTCCTTGGCCCATACACCAGAGTTTCTCCTTAGATACTTCCTAGCCCCAGTCAATCAAATATTAGTCTGATGGTTTCAGATGTACTTTCAGACCATTTATGATTCTTCAAGGTTTTGCTTCAGAGCACCTACCTGTTGACTTACAATAGTCGTTCAATTAGATGATTGCCAGACTAGAAACCCCCTTGCTTGCTTGCCATTTCCTATTAAATCTTGTTCCATTGAGAACTCGAGGCTGTTCACCAATCCATCCTGCAGCATCAGGGTCGGTGGTGAGTCAGCCCGAGCTCGAGCTTGTAATAAAGAGATCCTAGTGTGATTGCATTGAAATCGAATCTTTGGTGGTCTTTTGGGGTTCACAAAATGGGCACAAGAAATCCTCATCCCATATTTTCCCATGAGTGGAGACTGATAATTTCTCTTATACTTTGCAATAGCTGAGCTCAACTTGTTTAGATTCCATATGGCAGAGAGAAGAAGGAGAAAATGGAAGAGCGAGAGGATGCAGAGGAAGAGGAAGAAGAAGAAAAGCAGAGAAGAAGCACAAAACCTGGAGAAACAAGTTCTAAGGGGTCTCATAAGCTGGAAGATAATGGATCTGCCCAATCTAGGCACACAGCATGTAATCATATTAACTGTGTACAACAATGCTGTCTACGTTGTAATGAATATCACTATATTTAAAAATCACTTTTAATGTTATATTATAATCAAGTGTGTAGAATATATGTATATCTTTCCATACTCATTTATCAGTCCATGGCAACGTAGACCCTTTGATTTCCTTGTCTATATTTTCTGTAGCCACCCACTTCCTGAAGATGTTTTAAAATTACTCAAATATTGATCATCTCCTTATATTTTGAATTTTATTATGAGCAAGCAGGTTTGTTTTAGATATTTAATAATATTATCATCATGAGAAGGGATTTTAGATATTCGTAGCATGGTAAGTAGATGAGCGAATTTAGATTCAAGTAGTTTAATGACTCTATGTAATTACTTGTGAATTGCAACATAAAATATGTTACAATTTTTCTCTCAAAAGCAATTGCCATTTAATGCCAGGATGCTGTCCTTTATCTACATAGAAGTCCTGACATAGTTTTCAGAGGAATCTAACAATGTTAGCCATTTCTCGAAATTAACAATACAATACAGACTCCACTATCTGACAGAGAGTTACTGAGTTTCAACAATATCTTAGCAAGTGCTTGCTGTTATGGCTTAATTTAATAGTTCATTATTTTGTATGTTTTTATCTTTCTTCAGAAATCAAGCTCTTTTCTTAGAATTTACAATGAATTTGTTCACATATTGAGCAATCTATTTTATTGCATTAATTATTCCCAGGCTCACAGTTTTCATGTGATAATTTCATATTTACTTACCTACTAAACCAATAATTAGACCATAAACTGATTAAGTCATGATTCTGAAAAATAAACAGACATCTCTGTCATTTTTTCAGGAGGCAGAAATATAACTTCAGCAGGGTTTTTTTTTTTTTTCAGGAAGATGAAGCTAATTTGAATATCAATATTTGTTATTGAATGTGGTTACCAGTTAATCCAAATTAATTGGATCAGATGTTTATTATTCTAAAAATCTGTGGCCTCTTTAAACATTAAAATCACCATATAACTTAGCATTACCCTTCTTTTCCAATATTTCTTTTCCACATGTGCCTGAAATATTTCTTTATGAATGATCCAGGCTGACTTTCAACTCACTATGTGACTGTGGATGACATTGAACTTCTGATCCTTCTACCTCTAACAGCAATATTCTGGATTTAGAGCTTTGAAACTATTTTCAGTAGGAATTTCTTATCTTTCTGATTTGGTTCATTTCATTTAACAAAATGACCTCCAGTTCTGCTTAGGATTTCTCTAGGTAGAGTATCAGTTTAGTTTAATTCCCTGCCTCAGCCCTCAATGCCAGGGTCTTTGTATATGTAAAGATCCAGCCTCGTCCATATTTGGAACACATATAGAACTCTGTTGTAAACGTAAATGTCTATCATCTTCATTATGTTGGGATCACATTGAGGATGAATTCCTTATATACCTCCACAAGTGTTTAATGATGTCTGATGAGCTGACTCTCAAAATGCAAACGCTGTTTTTCCTGGGAGGACAAAAGATGAGATTTTTTTGAGTTTTCTAAGTTTTATTCTGATGAACTTGGAGTCAAACTAAAAGTTTCAAATGGCATTCCCAAATCAAAATACCTATGTAATGGTTTTATATACCAATTAGTATATTCAAACCAATTATGTTCTTAAAACCTGTATGTTTCAAACATATATGTATTTTATATAGTTTATTTTATACATATATATATATATACATTTATAAAATATTATGTGTTTTATTAACATGTAGTTATTTTTAATTCTTTTTATCTTTTATTTGTTTATATGCCAGATTTTATTCCTCCCACCCCAGTCCACCCTCTGACTGTTCCACATAACATACCTCCTACCCACTCCCTTGTCTTCATAAGGATGTCCTCACCCCTACCCTCCAGAATGTACCAGGGACCTGGAAGGTGAAAGACTCTCAAGACTCAAATGGAGGGACCTTAGATGAAATGCCTCAGAATAGGGAGAGGGAACTTATACAGCCCACCTCCAGCAGGAAACAGGGCATCAAGTGACAGAGGTGGTTGCCATGCCACAACCAAAACTCTGACCCATAACATTTTAAGAATTCTTAAAGAACTCATTTTATTCCTGACATGCACCCTTTTAATGGCATAGAATAATTCTCAAAGTTTACAGTAGGATTTCTTAGTCTCATGTCCTGTTCATTGGCTTTTGTGCATTGGCTATCACTATTTTAACTTGTTTTGTGTTTTTAATTGTAGGATCTGCTATGATCCTGGCTTCAAATAGACAGGATGTCAAGAGAGATGTGAAGAAAGGTGATGATGAAATGAAACCACTTCACACCACCAGTTTCTGCATCAGATGACAGATGCAGCGCATCTCTGCTGTGCTGGGACATTTAATTACATCCTACTTGGCCTCTCCCCACTGAGGCAGTATTGAAGTGCATTGGCTGTGAGTTTTGGAATAGAGGCTATGGTGGTAAATCATGTTGACTCTGGTAAGTGACCTGGATAACTTGCTACCCTAACTAGTAAATGTTTTGACTTTGAGTATTATACTCCTCTACATCCCACTTTATTTATGTGAAGCCTCTCCTCTCTCTCCCTTGGACACATATCTTTTATCTAAAATAGTTTTTTCTCCTACAATGTATGCAGATTATGGCTTCCCCTCTCTCAAATAATCCTAGATCATCCCCAGTTCCCCACTCACCTGGATCTACATTCTACTTTTCTTGTTAGAAAACAAGCAGAAATCATACTAATAATACTAATATTAATACCACTATTATTACTAATAATAAACAAAGTAAAAAAAAATGCCATATCTCTTAGACCAAATATGTTTTAGGGATTTGGTTATGACTGTATTTGTTAGTTTTGTACAATATTTAGGAATATGAATTCAATTAATAAAGTTATAATTATTCTTTTGGTGTTGCTATTCTTTAAATTTACTTACTTATTTTATTTTGTGTGCATCACGGGCATATCTAATACCCATAAAGATTAGAAGAGTGAACTAGAATTCAGTGTTGTTCACTAAAATATAGTTTCGGCGAACTGATTCCAGGTCATCTGCAAGAACAAGGCTCTTAATCACCAGAATTATCTCTTAGACCCCTTGTTTTTATTAATTTAAACTCCATACCATATATTTTGTGCTAGAGATGAGCAAGATATAGTATATGTTTACATTATCTCATCAGAGGTTACCAGTGTTTCTATAACATGTCTATCTTTTCATTATTTATATTTTCAGCAATATTGCTAACTGAACTTAACAATTTCTGCAAGTCAGGCTGGATGCCTATCTGAACTGAAACCTGTACATCACATCCCTTTACAGAAAACCTTACATGGAATGAGAAGGCCAGTTCTGACCACACTAAGATGTCCAGATATCTTCCAGAATGAAGGGTGCAACACATGGGGTAAAATCAGGACTGGGTCAACCTGAATGATCTCAAATCACAAAGCACTGGCCACTTGAGTCTACACAGGAAGCTTCCTGTATCATTGTCAAACCTGCTCATCACCTTTTTCTTCAAGTACGGAAATAGAGTAGAAGGTGAATGGAATTTTTCAGTACTTCTGAATATTAAGGGGAAAGCTTAGTGAACACTTGAAAAGGAAATGTTTTCTGCAGTTTTTACCTATAAAAGAAACATGGTCTTTTTTAAAATTTCCTTCTTTGAAAGTGAATATTTTCAAAGTATTCAGAGGTTAGAATATATACATAGTCCACCATCCCAGCCTCAATAGATGATATTGATTTTCTCCAGCCACTCATAACTCCCTACACATTTATGGCCTCCTAAATCAAGAAGCAATTTTTGCTTTGTGACAATGACGGAGAAAGTGTCTACTTCTTTCCATGATAGCACATCTGCTTTATGTGGATTCTTTAATGGAAAACAGAATGGGAACACCAGTTTTTCTGTTATTTTTGCAGGTCAACATTTTTTAAAAAGTCAATCTTTTAATAAGAGTGAATATTTACATATCTTAAATCAAAAAAGCAATCTTATTTTTCTGACATTATTACTTAAAAATAGCTCTTCTAGTTCTAGTCATAAAACTTGTTTAGAGACAAAACACAACCCTATCTGTGAAGATCAGTCATGGGATGTATAGTAGTACAGATGTTATCATTAAATAGAGCATGGAAATTTATAAATTAATCCTTCAATATGATATTTTGATCTTAAAATCCCATCTATAAGCAGCACATTACTTATCTACTAGAAAATACATAGTGATTAAGACTTCTGCAGGAAAAACTTAAAACAATAATTAAGCTATTAGAAATCATGCTAAATAATAAAACAGAATAAGTCACTAAGATTTGCTAATATGGCAATAATTGAAAGCTGACATATTGTATGAACACAAATAATGGATATATATGGATAAATATATTATATACTTATGAGGGCTAAGGAAACAGATTAATGGGTAGGAGTGCATGTGAGTTCACATTTCTAACACCAACATAGAATGCCAGGCATGCCTGCATATACGTATAACCCCAGCACATGGAAGCAGAAGCATATAGATTCTGAGAGCTTGATATTCAGTAAACCTAACAGAAATAACTAAGTCATAGTTCATTTAGGGAATCTGCCTCAAGGAAATTAGTTTGAGCAGAGCAATATAGAGAAATAATCAAGTTCCTATACATTTGTGTTGTCCACTTAACTATTAGACAAGCATCATAAAACTAGTAAAAGTAGGGAGAAAAACATTTTCCAGTCATATACGCAGTTCTTTTCAAATTTGTTAAGAAGTAATGTAAAACAAATTACATGTTCTAAATAAGAATTTGTGTGAATACAGATTAAAATAACTATACTCTTTTTAAAAAATCAGCAGCAGAAGAAAAACTATTGGCTCTACTGAGAATTAAAAGTTATTGCCACAAGATAAACTTAATTTCAACCTGGAATTAGATAACTGTGGTAGATAATATCTTACTTCCATTAATTTTTAGATGATTTAAAATTGTTCATTAGACAATAAATGTACAATAGCATTTGTTTCTTTTACTCTTTTTTCTTTTGTAGGTTTTATCTAATAAAATTAACAACAAAAGATAAGAGGCTATCTTCAGAATAGTATACTTTACTCCAAAATTTGCATGACCCTCACAAAAGGAATCCTGTTGCTCCAAGAGTGAGTAAGGAAGCCAGAGTCGATGTAATTGGCTTTGGAAATCTGTACAAGTTCCTGCTGTGTTTTTTTTTGGCAAGTGTCTCCTTCTCTGAAAATCAGGCTTTCAATGCCAATCAGATGAATCAGATCTAATATCTAACATGCAGTTTCTGATCTAAATGATGTTCTTTCTTTAAAATCTGAGGTTTACAAAGAGCAGGCATAGGCTGGACCTAACTTCCCTGCACATATGTACCAGATATCCAGCTTGATTTTTATGTAGGTCTCCCAGTAACTGGTGCAGGAGCGATCCCTGACTCTGTTGCCTGCTCCCTTGTGGGTCTAGCTTCCCTAACTGGGCTGTCTTGTCTGGCCTCTGTTGGAGAAGATGTGCCTACTCCTACAGTGATTTGATGTGCAGGAGGATGGGGATTGGGTGTTTCATGTCAAGAGGTGGGCTCCCTCTTCTCAAAGTAGAAAGGGAGAGAGGAAGGGAGAGGAGTTACATGAGGGATACTTAAAGGAGAGTGGGGCTGATATCAGGAGGTAAAATGAATAATAAAAAAAATGTAAGGCTTGATCCATATGTCCACAATTCATTTTGAAATAAGAAATTAATCCCCGGAGTTGGGCGTGGTGGCGCACGCCTTTAATCCCAGCACTCGGGAGGCAGAGACAGGCAGATTTCTGAGTTCGAGGCTAGCCTGGTCTACAAAGTGAGTTCCAGGGCAGCCAGGACTACACAGAGAAACCCTGTCTCGAAAAAACCAAAAATAAGGAAACTAATCTCCGGCTGGAGGGATATCTGAAAAGGTAGAAGTGCTTGCCAGTGAGTTATAGGACCTAAATTCTCATTCCCAGCACTCACATGAAAGCAAGGTAGGTGTCTCTTCAAATGCTTATTCTCTACTACTGTGGAGGTAGAGACAGGAAGACAAGTGGAGATTAGTGACCAGCCAATCTAGAACTTATTTATAGAGGCTGTTAGTTTCAAGAGCAGTGCAAACCCCTGCCTCAAGGAATAAGGTAGAGTAGGATTGAGAAGGGAAACTGATACCTTCTTATGCTCTCTGCTCATAGGTGCTTGGGCACACATATGCCCCCCTCTCGCCTTTTAAATACAGATTGCACACATATAAAACCATATCCACACGTATATGTAAACAAAGGATAAAAAGAAAAATATTCGCATTTATGAAAAATTGTACTATTTATGAAAAATTGTATTATTTCGGGTTTGAAATAATCAAATTTCAATGATGCTTGCCTGACAACAAACATCATTACATCATTACAGTTACTTTAAATATAGTGCTTGCCATTTTCAAATTGAACTTTCTGTTTTCCTCTTTGTTTTAAGATAATCTGCATGAGAAAGAAGCCAAGGGAATTTTTCAAATATTTAAATCTGATTGGCTACTCACATAATATTCAGACGTTAATTCTTGTATGCATTTCAAAACTTTAAAAATTGAGGATATGTAGGTTTCAGCTTGTCGTAGTTACTTTCCTTGTACTAATGAACTACTTAATTAAGGAAGGTATGGTTTATTGTGTTTCTCTGTTTGAGTGCATAATCCATCATGGTGGAGAAGGGGCCATGATAGCATGAAGTTGTCAGTTATCTGCATTCAACAGGCGGGGGGGGGGGGGGGGGGG
>NC_034591.1:120947490-120958105 GCF_900095145.1 Mus pahari | reverse complement strand
GAGAGAGAGAGAGAGAGAGAGAGAGAGAGAGAGAGAGAGAGAGAGAGAGAAAAGCTGGGACATGGTATGCTTTCTCCTTTGTATTCTGTATAGGGCACTTGTTTTTAGCTAAGGTCTTCCCTATTTAGATGAACCTTCTTCTGAGACTGAGACCTCATAGACACACCCAATGTTGAGCTTCCATAATGATTCTAAATCCTCTCAAATTATCAATGAAGATTAACCATCAGAAAAATTATACTTGACCTCCTTTCAGTCTCTTCTCCATTTTTGTCCCTGCAGTTCTTTTAGACAGAAACAGTTCTGGGTCAGGGTTTTTGACTGCAGAATGGTTGTCATCCCGCCTCTAACTGTAGGAGGGCAGACGGAAGGGCAGTAATGACTGGACTGTAAGAAAGAGTTAAGAATAATAATAAAAATTATACTTGAGTGTTTAACATTAATTATTTAATTCAGAATTATAACTCTGACTTATAGACAAGTCTCATTTGCAGAGGCTCCTGCAGCCTGAGTACAAGTGCTTTTTACACTAAACATATAGAGAGACAGTGTCAATCACTATGTACAATGTTAAATTTAACTCAGAGATGTTATTATCATGTTACTAGCTCTATATTCTATAATTATTCAGAGTTAACTCCGACGAGTTTCCACCTTAAATCAGTTGGACAGAAATTTAAGAAACAAATGTAAATACTAAGAGCAATTTATACTCAGAGTAGTTTTTCATAACATATACAGACATTCTTAATATTAATGATAATTATACTTATTAGAATTGGATATCATATGCCTAAGTTCTTCAGATCTTGGAAGGAGATCCCTCCTTAAATAACTTTGAGTGACCTGATTTTGAGTCTCTTGACCTAAATTTTATCTAATTTTTTTCAGCAGAATCTGCAACTAAATTCATTGCACAACTAACTTATGATTATTTTCCGGCTCAACCTCAGCTCTAATAGATATCTGTCTTTGAGGCCAGTGCTCAGAAACAATACTAATTATACACATTAACACCTAGCATGAAAGTCACGAGGTATCAAAACAAGTACCTTCAGAAATTAACCAATACATCTGGAGCGTGGATAAATATTCCTAAACTGCTCACTTTCATCACCCTGGAAACATTAACCTTCTGGGCCAATTTTGTTTTGATCTTTGCAGCCTAAAATATGATTAATGACACATTTAAAGACCAATTTAATTTTAAGCAGGGAAGGTTGTCTTAGTGCCTTTTTACAATACACAAAATAAAAAGTGGCAATTTTGACATTGGCAAACTGACAACTGCAAATTAGTGTTCTTCAATTTGCTAAGTCAATATGCCACCATGTCACAAACCATATAGAGTTAAATTAATTTAAAATTTAGTTCTCTGATGAATAGAAAAGCTTTAGGAAAATTGACATGCTATAATTATAAGTGTAAACAATATTACCTATTATATAAATCTGTCTGATTTTCATGCTATAAAGACCTTATTTTTAAATATGGTCTACTTAATATTTTCAATATACTAATACTATTATTGAAGGTCACATTATATCAAATACAGTGAACGATATCATGCTCAAATTAATTATGATTCATGATTTCTAAATATATCTCTGAATTTTCTTTAGAGTAAAATCACCTTTTGAACTGGTATAGACCATGTTCCCTAATGCCATTAAAAATAATTAAATCTGTTGAAAACCTGAATAGAAAAATATAAAAAGGAAGCTAGAATTTGTCTTCTTCCTGCCTGACTGACTGCTTTAGCCCTTTCTTTCCTTTGACGTGGAAGTTATGCCATAGGCTCAATGCTTCTGAAAACTTCAGAACATGGGTTGTTTTCTGGGCTCTAGCAGGCAAAAAACAATCTGGAGTTTTCAATTCATACAACCTTGTGTACCAACCCAGTTTAACAAACCTCCAAATACATTTCATTTAGATATGGTCCCTCATATCTAAAGAATCATGATATATTATTCATAGAAGTCAATATTCTTAAAAGTATTGATTATAACTATTAACTTGAAGAATACTTGTCAACACATCATTATTATGCTAGTATAGAAAATTCCTCATGTGATAACTTGCATTCTTAATTGTAAAGTTATACAATGCATGTAAAATAGATATAATCATGATATATATATATATATATATATATATATATATATATACATTTATATATCTAAAACGTTCTCAATAATCTTAAGTACATGGAAGATCTATGAAGAAGTAAGGATTTTATTGGATAGATTTCTAACTACAATATATATAATGTGATATAAAAATAACATTCAAGTATACAGTGTACTGACAAGAAATCGCTTAAGCAATTTATAAAGGCATTCTAGAATGAATGAATTCGTTTATATTCTTGACTCTGAGCATATGGATATCTGTGAGTCTACTATACTCTTCATTTTTCTCAAAGGCCAAAATCATGTCATAATTCTTACATGTAGGTTTTATTCATACATCATATCTGCCAAAATGAAAATGATGTAACAAACATTTTCCTGCTTCTTTTCTTGACCCTATTTAGAACTTTCTTTTAAACTTTTCTTTTAATGAATTCTAAATCCAGTCAGGCACACCAAATGCTACTTTTAATCCCATCATTAAGGAGGAAGAACCAGGCAAATCACTGTGAGATTTAGACCAACCTGATCTACATAGAAGGTTCCAGGTCAGTAAGGATGACATAGGAAGACTCTTTTTCAAATATCAAAGTGATTTTTAAAAAATAAAATAAATTACTTTCTTAAAGTAAAAATTTAACCACATATACCTTTCATAGACAGGATTGCTTCATATGACATTGGAATTCTATCCACTAGTTTGTAAATTAGGGTATCTAAAATTTAATAAAATGGACACTGGACATTCCTTGGCATTTAGTTTCCTTAAAATGACTAAATGGTGACTTTCATTATGTTATATAACAAAGCATTCAAAATCTGATTATTGATATAAACAATTATTTTTTCAAAATGTGATGTGCACATTTGATGTCTTCAGACTCACATAATACCATCTTGATTAACTCCTTTCAAAAATAGTTCAATACTTCCAGGAATGTTACAGGACAGACTCTATGCTTGTGAGGCTATTTTCTCATATGATCCAAATTTGCACGGTCTCTCCTGCTCCTAGGACTTTATAATTATTTTTTAAAAGGGGGTCTAGATAAAAAGAGACCAAAATAAATACTGAAAGACCTTTGCTGAGAGTATAATTGATATAACTCATTTCTATCATTTCTGATCACGAAAAGAAATTATGATGTCAAATCAAAGGACTAGAAGGACAGCAATAACAGTTCTTGGAGGAACGAGTGCCATTTACAGAGAAGGGTTGTCAGTGATCATACTATTAGATCATTGATAGTGAGAATCTGTTAGGTTCATCCTTCGGCAAATCATCTTCTCAGGATGTCAATGTTGGATAGTGACTATTCTTAAAACTGAAGAATTTAGGAAAACATTGAGCAGCATTTTGGAAGGCTCTCTTTGGTTTTCCATTAACTTTACCCTTTTCTGAATGAGTCTTTTTACACTTTATTTTCAAACATTTCACATTGTCATTGTTCTTGAAAAGTTAGCACTATCTTAATTTTCTTCAGTTATTCAGTTGAGTAGTGTGAAAAAACAAAGGGAGGTGTTTCAGAATTCATGAAAGATCCATCTCAGAGTCGAGTACTCATCCAGTCTACCGTGTATCAGCTTGTAAGCGGCTCTGCTCTCTGCCTCTGATTTTGCAGCCCTTCATCTGCTGTTACCCTTCTCACTACAGTCTCTTCCTCACACATGACACAATGAAAATGGTTGCCTGTGTATGTCATTATTCCATGGAAGTGTGCAAGTTCTTTCCTTATCTGATAATTTTATATTTTCATAACAGCAGATGCCAAGTCATTGATGTGCTTGCTTGATGTTTCCTCAGCTAATCTAATTGAAAAGGATGTCTTCACATTTCTATAGAATTCAGGAGAGCAAATCAGTTTCCATGCAGGAATGTCCAGTCTATTGTAATGTGACACGAAGCTTTCATCTAAAAAGCTGATAATTGAAGCTAACTCAACTGATTTACAGAATACCACCAGTAATTTTCATCATGTTTTAAGTCAGTTTCTAATTTCATCATAGCTGTTCTTGGGTTTCCTCTGTTACATGCACTTTGGACATGTAATACAAAACAAAACAAGCAAACAAAACAAAAAACAAAAACAAAAACAAAACTCTCTATTACCCTGATTTCAATTTAAGCCATGATTGGTCAGATAAAAGGGAAGGTGGAGCAGGAGGTAGAGGGAGAGAAGAAGGAGAAAATGGAAGATGAAGAGGACACAGATGGTGATGAGGAGGAGGAGGAAGAAGAAAAGCAGAGCAGAAGCACATGGCCTGGAGAAACTGCATGTTGTAAGGGGTCTCATAGATGTGCAAGATGGTAGTGTACTGGTAGATCTGCCTAATCTAGGTTCACAGCACTTATTCATATTAATTGTGTTGTGTTTTCATATTTGTGTAGAGATTTACCACGACAAATAGCAACTTAAGAGAACACCCAAAAGCTCTGTAACAAAAAGAAGCAAACACAACCCCCCTAAAAGAAAGCAGCAGAAAATAATCAAACTCATGGTTGAAATCAATAAGTTGGAAACAAAAAGAATACAAAGAATCACTAAATCAAAAGCTAGTCTTTTGAGAAAATCAACAAGATAGACAAGCCCTTGAGCAACTAAAACTCAGAGAAAGGATATCCAATTAACTAAATCAGAAATGAAAAAGAGGACATTATAATTGACAATGAAGAAATCCAAAGAATCATCGAAAGACTGTATTCCACAAAATTAGAAAATCAAAACAAAATGAATGATTTTCTTGATAGATACCCTTTACCAAATTTAAATCAAGGTCAGGTAAATGATTTAAATAGGCCTATAACCCCTAAGGAGGTAGAAGATGCCCTTAAAATCTCCCAACCAAAACCACAAATAACAGACCAGGGCTAGATGGTTTTCACACCTCAAAGTATTCCACACAATACAAACAGAAAGAACAATGCCAAATTCATTTTATGAGGCCACAGTCACTCTGATACCTAAACCACACAAAGTCTCAGCTAAGAATAAAAACTGAATAAAAACCACATTAAATGCTGAAAAACTCATTAGATGCTAAAAAAAAAAATTGACAAAATCCAACATCCCTTTATTATAACAGTCTTAGAGAAATCAGGGATATAACATACATAAGGAAATACCATAAAGGCAATATACAGAAAACTGATAGCCAACATTAAATTACATGAAGAAAAAGTTAAAGAAATTCCTCTCAAATAAAGGAAAGGACATTCTCTCCATATCTATTCAATATAGATCTTGAAATTTTAGCTACAACAATAAGAAAGCTAAATGAGATCAAGGGTATAAAAATTTGAAGGCAAGAAGTCAACCAATCTCTATTTGCAGATGATATGACAGTAGACATAGTGACCCTAAAACTCTACCAGGAAAACCTGCAGCTCATAAACAAACACCTTCAGCAAAATACCTGGATATAAAATTAACTCCAGCAACAAACAACATCAAATCACAACAACAAAACCAAAAACCAAACCAAACCAAACCAAACCAAAACAAAACAAAACAAAACAATCAGTACCCCCTCCTCTATACAAATTAAAAACAAAATGAGAGAGAAATAAGCAAAGCAACCCTTTACAATGTGACTAATCATATAAAATATCTTGGTGTAATTCTAACCAAGGAAGTGAAAGACACATATGACAAGAACATCAAGTCTTTGAAGAAAGAATCTGAAGAAAGTATTAAGAAATGAAAAGATCTCCTATTCTCATGGATCCCTAGGATTAAATGACCATCTTACCAAAAACAATCAATAGACTCGATACAATTCCCATCCAAATTCCAACACTCTCTTCACAGATTTGGAAAGAACAATACTCAACTTCATATGGTAAAATAAAACAAACAAACAATATATAAGGACAGTTAAAACAATCTTGTACAATAAAAGAACATCTGGAGGCATCAGCATCCCTGAATTCAAGTTGGTCCATAGAGCAATAGTAATAAAAACTGCATGGTATTGGCATAAAAACACTGAGGTTGATCAAAGGAATTGAGTTGAAGTGCAAGAAGCAAATCCACAGACCTATAGACACTTGATTTGTCAGAGTGAAACTAAAACTAAATAATTGAAGGATAAAAAGGCACCTTCAACAAATGTTGCTGGTCTAATGGCATGTATGCATGTAGAATAATGCAAATAGATCCATATCTATCATAAAACTCAAGTCCTAGTGGATCAAAGACCTCAACATAAAATCATATTCAATAAATTTGACAGAAGAGATAGTGGGGTATAAACTTGAATGCATTGTCACAGGAGAGAACTTCATGAACAAAACATGAACAGCTCAGGAACTGAAATGAGCAATTTATTTATGGAATCTCACTAAACTGAAGCATTTCTGAAATGTGAAGGACGTTGTCCAAAGGACAAAACAACAGCTTATAGAATGGGAAAAGATCTCCAACCCTGCATCCAACAGAGAGCTGATACCCAAAATATATGAAGAACTCAAGAAACCTAGACACCAACCAACCAAATAACCCAATTAAAATCAAATGGGGTCATATCTAAACAGAGACTTCTCAACAGATGAATGTTTAATGGCTGAGAAGCATTTACAGAAATATTCAACATCCTTAGTCATCAAGGAAATGCAAATCAAAATGAGTAGAAGATTCCTTCCTGTACCCACGAAACTAGCAAACATAAAATACTCAAGCCATGAGATACGCTGTGCAGGATGTGAAGAAAGGGGGACACAGTTCCATTGCTTGTGGAAGTGCAAATTTGTACAACTACTTTGGAAATCAATTTGTCAGTTTTTCAGAAAAATGGTAATAGTTCTACCTCAAGACCTAGCTATACCACTCCTGGTCAGATATCCCAAAGATGCTTCACCGTCCCACAAAGAAACTTGCTCAACCATGTTTATAAACAGCTTTATTCATACTAGGCAGAAACTGGAAACAATGTAGATGTCCCTCAACTGAAGAATGGATAAGAAAATTTGATACCTCGACACAATGCAATACCATTCTGCTATTAAAAACAACGACATTATGTATTTTGTAGGCAGATAGATGGAAGTTGAAAATATCATCCTGAGTGAGGTAACACACACCCAAAAGGACATGTATGGTATGGACTCACTTATAAGTGGATTTTAGTCATAATTTATAGGAAAACCATGATACAATCCACAGACCCAAAGACGCTAAGTAACAAGGAGGGCTCAAAATGGGATGCAGGGATCTCTCTGGGAAAGATAATAGAATAGACATTGGGTAGAGGAAGAGAGGGAATTGGGTGGAAGGGAGGTGAAAAGGGAGCAGGACAAGTCAAATAGGGGGAGAACAATGGATACAAAGTAAGTGGAGAGAGAACTGGAAGCCATAGGGATAGGGATGGGGGTATCCCTAAAATGAGCTAGAAATCATCCAAAATGGTAACTCCCAGGAACCTAAGAGGGTGGCCCTCCCTAAGGTTCTCAGCAAATCAGAATATGGAGACTGATACCACCATGTCCTGTAACCAGAAATGACATCCAATGGAGGGACTGAGATACCAGCCCGGCCATAAAACATTAGATCATAAGATTCTCCTATCAATAAGTTGTGCAGTGGTAAAGTTGCAGCAGAAATTGAGAGACTTACCAACCAAAGACTGGCTCAGCTTTGGAAAGAGCCCACCTCTGATACTATAATGATATTCTGCTGTACTTCCAGACAGGTACCTAGCATAACTGTCCCCTGAGAGGCATCAACCAGCAATTGATGAAAACAGATGCAGAGACCCATAGTCAAATAAATATTAGGCAGAGGTGGGGCAATTGAATAGATGTGGGAGACAAAGCATTAAAGAAGCCACAGAGGTCAAGGATACCTTAAGAAAGCATGAGGCTATGCCAGTGCCTGGCATACACCGAAGGGGATGCTCACAGCCAGCTATTGGATGGAACACAGGGTCCCCAATGGAGGAGCTAGAGAAAATACGCCAAGGAGCTGAAGGGGGCTGCANCCCTGTAGGTGGAACAACAATATGAACTAACCAGTACCCCCTGAGCTTGTGTCTCTAGCTGCATAGGTAGCAGAAGATGGCCTAATCGGCCATCACTGTGAAGAGAGGCCCCTTGGTCTTGCAAACTTTATATGACCCAGCACAAGGGAAGGCCTGGGTCAAGTAGTGGGAGTGGGTGGGTAGGGGAGCAGGGGGTGGGTATAGGGAACTTTCGGGATAGCATTTGTAATGTAAATAAAGAAAATAAAAAAGAAAAGCATGCAGAATCAACTAACCTGTGCCTATAGGGGTCCACAGCAGCTCAACTGCCAACCAAAGAACATGCATGGATAGTTATCAAAGTTATTGGTGGATGCCGCTGTCCTTTATCGGGGCTTCTCATTCTCTTCTCCTGAATTAGTGGAATAGTTCACTTTCTATTATTGAGTGATACAGATGAGTTAATGCAATAAGAATTTAGGGAATATAGATTACAGCTGGGAGTAAATATTTAATTGCTCCTGTAGGTCTCCAGAATTCTCTCTACTAATATTGCAGAAGCTCAAATGCATATGAAATTGAAAAATGAGTCTCTTGAAGGTTGCTGTCTCAGACATGATTGCAATGAAGCTTGTTGATCGAATTTGTGAAATATAGACAACATTTTCTGTAGCTTGAATAAGTGCCCTTTAAAACCCCATGTATTAAAGGCTACCTCTTTTCCTTGGTGCCACTGAGAGGTGGAAACTGGGAAGTGAATTCTTAGGGAAGAAAATGAGAGGATGAGACTGTGTCTTTGGAGATAATATTAGGATTCTGGCCACACTTTTCCTTTTCTCTCTGCTTCCTAGCAACCACAAAGTGAGCAGCTTGCTCTAGTATGTATTTCTGGCCGTGATATGCTACCTCATCACAGGCCCAAAGATGAAGAAGCCAACAAACCAAGGATCAAGCTCCTGAAACCAAGAGTGTCTCTACACTTTATGGGATACTTAGGCACTTTTAAAACATGAGCAGAAAGCTCACTGTTATATTAGCATAATGTTACAAATAAATGTTATTATTCTAAACTATATGGGAAATATACTTATTTGATGGAGTCTTTTTGTTTTAAAAAAATTTTTAAAGCTAAATGTGCCAGAAAAACTGTGAATATATTTGGATCTAAATCAAACAAAATTATTCCTAAAACTCTTTGTTTGCCATGTTAAATATCTAATTTCATTATTTTATTCTGATTTAAAATTGTACCATATACAAATACAATATGTTATAATATCTTAGATTCAAGTTAAATAAAATAATTGAAAAGCTGTCTTGTTCTGAGGAACTGGGCCCAAAACTATATACTTCATATGGGTGAGATGGGAATTGAAGAGTAAAATTTCACACATTTCAAAAATATTTCATCTTTTTTCACTGTATATGTCACTGTATTATCTATATGAACTTCTAATTTTCAACTATACTAAATAAATATATATAATTCATATACTAAATTCATATATATATATATATATATAATATATATATATATTTCTGAAATGCAGTTAGAAGTGACATAATAAATACTTAACTTTGTTGATTATTTCATTATACAGTGAATCACCATGGTGGCCAAGGGTGAGACATAAATATAAGTTCAACATTAACTATCATGCCAGCCTATTTTATTTTTGTGTATGTAGATTTAGATAACACTTTAATAGCATACTTGGAGCAAAGACATGTTTAAAATTATGCTTTGTTACTACATTAGAAAATTTCATTCATTAAGCAAGCATCCACCACAGGCCCCACACTGTGCTATGTGATTTAGTTAAAATGATTAAATATTGGGAATATCTTTAGTAAACAGAAGACTTATTAATTTAGAATTTTGTGACTTAGTGGACACTGCTGGTCAACATTTACTTAGTTTTAATAACAAGATAAGCAATAATTGTCTATCAGTTATGGTGAAATATAGTACAAAATCACCTTTTTTTTTTTTCATTGAGCCCTGGGAGAGTTTAGAAACCAGACAAGGTGCTACAGGCTCTGTGATATGTATTTGGAAACCAGGATTAAAGAAATGGTGACATGTCACCTAAGATTTCATATTTTTAAATGCTGAAAGACAAATATATTTTAAACTCTGAAAGACATTTATGATTCAAAGACTGTGGGATAAACCGTGATACATGAGCAACTTCTTCAGGTTAGGAAAATATATGAATTGTTCCACCCCCAAAAGTCACAAATGACATAGCTGATCTTATTCAAAGGAACAAATGTTAATGGCCTATGGCACATTCATCTTTGATTTTATGGACAGAAAAATAAAACATAGTTTATAATAATGTTGAAATGTGGCTTATCACTTGAAAAAAATGTTCAACATCCTTAATCATCAGGGAAATGCAAATCAAAACAACCCTGAGATTCTACCTCACAACAATCAGAATAGCTAAGAGCAAAAATTCAGGGGACAGCAGATGCTGGCAAGGATGTGGAGAAAGAGGAACACTCCTCCATTGCTGGTGGGA
>NC_034591.1:120937699-120947335 GCF_900095145.1 Mus pahari | reverse complement strand
GATACAGAAACTGTAGTATATTTACACAATGGAGTACTACTTAGCTATTAAAAACAATGAATTTATGAAATTCTTAGGCAAATGGATATATCTGGAGGATATCATCCTGAGTGAGATAACCCAATCACAAAAGAACTCACATGATATGCACTCACTGATAAGTGGATATTAGCCCAGTAACCTAGAATACCCAAGATACANTCTCCAAAACACAAGAAAATCAAGAAGGAAGAACAACACGTGGATACTTCATTCCTCCACAAAATAGGGAATAAAATAACCATGAAAGAAGTTGCAGAGACAAACTTTGGAGCTAAGACGAAAGAATGAACAACCCAGAGACTGCCCTACCCGGGGGTCCATCCCATAATCAGCCACCAAACGCGGAATCTATTGCATATCCAGCAAGAACTTGCTGAAAGGACACTGATATAGCTATCTGTTGTTAGGTTATGCCAGTACCAGGAAAATATAGAAGTGGATGCCCACAGTCATCTATAGGATAGAACACAGAGACCCCAATGGAGGAGCTACAGACATTATCCAAGGAGCTGAAGGGGTCTCCAACCCTTTAGGTGGAACAACAATATGAACTAATCAGTACCCCCAGAGCTCATGTCTCTAGCTGCATATATAGCAGAAGATGGCCTAGTCAACCATTGTTGGGACAAGAGGCCCCTTGGTCTTGCAAACTTTATATGCCCCATACAGGGGAATGCCAGGGCCAAGAAGTGGGAGTGATTGGGCAGGGGAGCAGGGTTGGGGGGAGTGTATAGGGGTCATTCGGAATAGCATTTGAAATGAAAATGAAGAAAATATCTAATAAAATAATTTTAAAAAGAATCACTATTTACACACACACACACACACAAAGAAATGTAGCTTATTTGACTCTATTAGTTAATCTGGACATTTAAATTAAAATTTAGTATCTAAAATAATGAAGATTATGTATACTTTTAAGGTTGAAAGTAGAAATGTCATTGCACCTTCCCTGTCTCTAGTAATGGACTCATTTCACGCACCAGAAAGAGAGATGCTCAGAGGTCTTGTCATTTACTTATTCTTCCTTTGTATTATATGATTGGGTTATAAACAACAATTCTTGGTAATGTCACTGTACCCTTATTTGTTTAGAAACAGTAAACTTAAGTAATGCACTATAAAATCTTCAAAAAGGTGAACATTTGAGGTTGAATTTTTACTCCTAGAGCTATGTTTAAGAAATATACATACGCCAGGCGTGGTGGCACACGCCTTTATTCCCAGCACTTAGGAGGCAGAGGCAGGTGGATTTCTGAGTTCGAGGCCAGCCTGGTCTACAGAGTGAGTTCCAGGACAGCCAGGGCTACACAGAGAAACCCTGTCTGGAAAAAAAAAGAAATATACATACATACATACATACATACATACATACATACGTGTGTGTGTGCATGTGTGTGTGTGTATTTATGTGTCTATAGACTCAGGTACAAGACTATTCCTAGCACTGTTCATAAATGTAAAAAAGCCAATAAATTAAGCTAGGTACTGGTTTCAGTGAACTATGGAACACGAAGCTTTAAGAAATTCTAATATTTTAAAACTGTTCACAATCTGTTAATTTTAATGAAAGCAAGCTACAAGTCAGGCAATATAAATTCATCCCAATGTTTTATTTTATAAACACATATATCTGCACATACATATGCATACACATACATACACACATACAAATTAAAATTTTGAAAAAAAACTATGCATATGATGGAAATTAAGTCAAACATTGGGAAAAATAAAATGTCACTTATAATTGTCTTAATTTTCAATTTTCATTAATTGTTTGTAATCAGATGTTTACACATGATGTTACAAGAAGAAAATAGTTCTAAAAATAAGATATATTATTTATATTTAATTTCCATTCATGAATCATACAAATATTTATATAGGCATTTAAGATTATAGATTGGAAATTTTGACTTGGTAAGAGAAATTTCAATTGCTTTTTACAAACATTTTCTTAAGAGAAAAAGAGACAGAAGAAGAGACATGGGCCACTTAATATGAAAAATTTGCAGATATACAATGAGATATGTCTAATTGTGAAATATTTGAGAGATTCTGAATCCTTTGGATAAGCTGTAATTAAGCACTTTACTTTGAAACTATCTGGTAGAATATCATTGTCTGCAAACATTTCTTCCTATTGTATCATTTTAGTATTTTCTATTCATGGAATTATTTTATTGAAATCAGAAGAGCACTAATACTCATGTAGCATTCTCCTATCATGTTCTTCTTTGTACATGTTATACCGTATGAACATGTATATCTGCTTACAAATGCACCTGTAAATATTACATATGATAATACACACATGTGAGGGACACAATGCTTATTTTAACTTCTCAGAGAATATCTAAAACAAATAAGATTAGTCCCTTAATTTAGCCATGTATACTAAATTATAATGATCATATTACATATTTAATGTATAAATAACTTACAAATGTCTTGCTCAAAGTGACATCATCAATGTTCACATCAGCAACTGTCAAATGATAATAGTTCTGTCAAGATTTATTAAATTAATACATTACTGAAAAGCTTCTAGTATCAATTAGGCAAGTAATTCACAAAATGAAGTAAATCAGGGCCATATCCATTAATTATTTAGAATCAACATAAATCAAATACATTGTTAATAAAAGAAGTTAATATATGAGCCAAACTTCCACAAACAATATAGAAAAAATCTATAAAAAGTAATTACAAGAAAATGTTTAGTAAATATGTTTATTCTTATATTTGTGGATATTTAGCATACATTCATATATATATGCCTTTTGGAGCTATTTTACATTTTTGGGGGAAACAATAACTTTCTGTATTAAGTGAAAGAATCTGTTGATGCTAAAAACAATTGTTCCTGGTAGTGAAAGTAAACATTCCAGAAAAACTTCTATTTGGGTTTCTGTGCAACTCATAGCAACAAAATCATTTTTATTTTAAACTCCAGGAGCTTTCTGAAAAGAAGGCTATGTATTGACTTATTTATTTTCTTGTGATATGTTTTAATTGAAATGTAATTACATCCCTTTTCTTCCTCCTTTACCTCCCATGTAACCCCCACTCTCCAATTGATACTTTCCTCTTTATTGCTGATTGTGTATGAGTGCATGTGCATGTGCGTGTGAGTGTGTGTGTGTGTGTGTGTGTGTGTGTGTGGTGTGAAGAGAGAGAAAAAGCAAACAAGAGAGAGAGAGAGAGAGAGAGAGAGAGAGAGAGAGAGAGAGAGAGAGATGTCATAGTATAAGCATTCTATGCATCTGCAGGGCATAGGCTGGACCATTAATATACTCAGTGCTGATAAGGTTCCTAAGAATCACTTTCCTCAGTCTTCCATGCACAAAGTGCAAAGAGATATTCTCATGCAGCAACAGCAATGAGAACAGAGGCAGCATGTCTGTATAGCACAGATATCTCAATACTACTCCAAGATAGCTTCTTTAAACACACATGTATTTATGTATTCTATCTGTTTTTGAAATTATTTCAGTTATTGAGATTATAATTACACTATTTTACCCTTCCCTTTGTTCCCTTCAAGTCTTCACATATAACATTTCTTTCTCTCTTTCACATTCATGACCTCTTTTTAAATTAAATTATATATGCCCAGGGAGTTCATCTACAAAGCACCCCAATCCTGAAGCTCTGGAACATTGTGCTCCATTTTTATGCATTGTGAAGCCATACTTTGCATATCTATGAGGACTAAAGACTCACAGTTTTGCAATGGAAGAGTCTACTGCCCACAGAACATCTTAATGTCACCTGGTTTAAAATGTCTTCTGTCAATCAACAAAGTTCTTCAACAAGATATTTACAGCAAATCTGATTTTCAATCGTCCCTTCACTTTACTGCCATGTACTGACTAGTAGACTCACAGAAAACACAGAAGGAATAGAATTAGTGTTTGCACCTCTCTTGTTATTGTTTCTGTTAACGTGTTTTGTTGTTTTATTTTCTTTTATAAGAATGCTATTCCGCCCATGTGGTGGCGCACGCCTTTAATCCCAACACTGAGGAGGCAGAGGCAGGCAGATTTCTGAGTTTGAGGCCAGCCTGGTCTACAAAGTGAGTTCCAGGCCAGCCAGAGCTAGACAGAGGACCCCTATATCGAAAAACCAAAAAAAAAAAAAAAAAAAAAAAAAGAATGCTGTACTGTTTCCAAAATTTACAAAGATACTTGTAGGAGGTATAAAAAACTTGTAGGATACTTGTCACATGCACAACGACTTATCCAGTACTCTTAGACACATATGAAGGTCAGACCAACTTTGAAATAATATACATAGTACCTTGAATAGGAAATGCTAAATTCTCTGACCACACATTCATAGATTAGCATTTTATTTACATGAGTGAAAAATTACTGCTGGTTTCAATAAGTGTCTTAAACTTCATGTTTTTGGTATAAACAAAGATTGGTTTTCGGTTAGGTACTGAAAATTCTAATTGCCTCATTGTTAGTCACTAAAACGAATCTAAAGCAAGACTGACCTATTTGTCCTGAGCTCAGTCTCAGTCATGTCATGAAAATTGCTTTGCTAGAAAAAACTCAAGTGGTTACATATTTTATGAGCAGCACTAGACTTAAAGAATTAATGAAGTTACATCCCAAAAATATCTAAATTAATAACATCTAATCTACCTAACTAAATTCTTGAATATGTTCAAACATACCTCAGGAGATTATTATACTTTTTCTAGTAAATTATAAATTCTAATAATTTATGGTACTTGTAAAACTAATGGGAATATAGTGTATGGTATACAATATCCTTGTACATTTTTATTAGATTATCTTCAAAAGGCTTGGCATTGTTTCCAAACAGATCAGGGAAAATAATCATAGGTAAGTGTAAAAATATTGAGAAAAATAATTGAATGCTGACAAGATGGCTCATCCAGTTAAGTTCCGGTCTGGCAAGGATGAGTACCTGAGGTTGGACCCCCAGAACACTCTAAGAAGCCAAGTGTTGTTATGTCTCTTTTTAAACATGCTGAACTGAAGAGCTGCAGGTTCACAAAAATTCCCTGTCTCAAATACTAAGGCAGACAATGGTAGAAATCACTCCGTGCTGACTTGTGGACTCCACATATAAATATAAGACCATCTGCATAGACACACATGTGCACACATATGCATGCAACACAAGACACCCCCACACACAAACACACACATACACACTGAGACAGACAGACAGACAGACAGACACACACACATACACACACACACACACACACACACACACAACGGAAAATTACTTTTAATTCTTGGGGGGAAAATCCTCACATTTTCTGTATGAACAAATGATTCAAATTGTTGACATAAACACACTTGTTCATCCTCTTCAAAATTTCACCAAGCAAACATAAAACTCACCACAAGAAATACAGAAGGTCATTGGAATGACATTAAAAATTTTGATACAAGAAAACTATGACGTTTAAAGGCTTTCTAGAAGGAAACATGGTGGGGGAAATTTTCTAGTCAGCATGCAAGTAAGGAGAAGCAAAGGGAAGTGTCTGGTATTCTTCAGGAAAGCCTTTTTACTGAAGGTTTCACTTCAGTATCTGCAGACCTGAGATGACCATAGCCTAGAGACCAAGTTCTGGAGGTGCTGAAGTTCAAATAACTCAAGGACAAATGACATTTGTGAAGCCCTAGGAGACCTTGGTAACCTGCAGATAATGTCTTCTAAGTTTGTTTTTAAGGTGAACTTCACTCCATATATACTGTGTAGTTATTTAAAGTACAGTACAGTTTAAAGTTAAAAATATATGGACAAAGAAAACAAAAGAGAGAAGAAGAAGAAGAAGTGTGCTCCTCTGTAAGCAAAAGTGAAGCGAGTCATAGGGATGTGCACAGGATTTAGACAAAGCTCTTCTTTCAGAGAAAATTTCTACTGCAGGTGGATTTGACATAGTGAAAAATTCAAAGAAATGGTAAAAGATAATGCACTATGAGAGATTGGTTTAAAATACACTTGCGGGGTGGGGGGAATGCTGCACCAGGGAAAGAAAAGTGTTAAAAGTTTGTGAGGAAATCTAATACACAAAAATCGACATTGAAATTCTAGAAGAAATATTCCTGAAAGAGTAAATTAAAATATTTTCCTATTGCAAGACTGAAATTCACGGTAACTAAGTGTCTTCAATAGCCAAGAAAAAGGAAAAACAGATGTGGGAGGGAAGCACAACTTAATAGAGTATATGCATAATGATTTATAATTATATTTCTTGGTAAATATGAAGGAATAAAAAGACAATTTCTTAATTAATGTCTACATGTACAATGGTGATTATAAGCAGCATCAATTTGGTCACCCAAAGATCATAGAGTAGAATGCATGCAACACATTCAAGTACGAACATTGATTAACACAATGTTTAACGAGCTGTACTAGAAAAGTGAGTAAGAAAATTTTCATCGCCTAATCACATGGGTCTCAGAACAACCTTCAAATATTTCCTACTACCAAAGAATGAGATCCCCAATAATAACAAAAAGAAATGATGGATAGAAACATTGAAAACCAAGCAAATAGTTTGTATAAACAGTAGCCAAGAACTCTATAGGAAGTTTAAATATTAATGGTAGAATTAGCATGCTTAGAGGTGTTTGTGGATGATATCTAGGCCAATTAGGCAAGAGGAAAGACATGCTATTATATTTAATTTTAAGTTATTAATAGAACATGTTAATGTTATTATGTTCCTAGATTTATCAATTTGCACATAAATATAAGGCAGGGGAATCATAATTTTAAAGCTGTAAAAGTTAGGAAATAAATACAAAATTGCTGAAATAGGTACTAGACAGGTGACTCGGTGAACACTGTGCATCTGTGTATGTGTGAGGCCCTGAGTTTTAATCATTTGCAATTACAGCACAGTGGTCTGCTCCTGTAACCCCAAAGGAGGAGAGGGACAGATGGGCAGAAATAAAAGAATTCCAGGGGCTTACATGCCAGCAGTCTTTTAAGAACAATGGGGCTTGGCTCTCTTAGTTGATTTTAAAATAAGAGGTAAAAATTCAATCATATTTTATTCACAATAATAATAGGTGCAGGTGAATTTAGTTCATTAACTAAAAGACAAAGATTCTGGGACAACACAAAGCAAACAGGAAGTTGTTGATACACCATTATAGTACTGAAATTCTTTAGAGGAATTTTCAAACTATAAGCACTGTCAACTGAATACTTGAATAGTTAACCCATGAATAAATGCTAGTAAAAAAAAAATGTGCAATAAAGAACTAACATTTCCAAATCAACCAAGATCTATGTGTATTTATAGAAATTGATCTTAGTAGCCCAAAGTACAATGTGATGGGCTAGTAAAATATGTAAACTTATTATCACTTCATTCACTTAATATTTTAAAATAGTCTTTTTATTATTTACATATGCCTGAACAAATTAAATATATCTATATAGTTTACAATAATGAAGAAAAAAGACCCTCAGAAATTTATGGTTATTCCACTGTTATTTTAATACTTTTCCATATTTCAATAGAGAAAAAGATGTTACACATTTCCTGGAATTTAGCATTTGGTAAAACTGAATGATGGGAATACTGATTCACAAATAAGACACTCACACAAATATTTAAATCTCCACACTGCAATAAAAATATACACACAGGTTCATTGTATAGAGGCAGTTCATTGCTGCCAAAAAATTAAAACATGTAACAACCAAAACTGTTGTGTAAATATATAAAAATAAAATTTTTTAAATATATATTTAATATATACTATTGTAATAATGTATAGCCTACAATACAATCCTAATGTATGAATTAACTTTATAATAGTGACAGAGGGAAAATATTTCATTAAAATTAAGTATTGAAAAAATATATAAGGGTGACTAAGGAACTAGAAAGGGATATATATATATATATATATATATATATATATATATATATATATATGCTTTATTTTAAGATACCTGTTTTAATTTCAAGTTTATAATTGCTTTCAGTTTTATGTATTACTTTGAAGGCATAAATATATTGGTCACTTTCTGTTACTGTGATAAAATAATGTACAAAAACAATTCAGGAAGTAACTTCTTTTGCTTAACAGATCCAGAGAGCTACTCTCCATGACACTGAGAAAGGCATGGCCTACTGACAGGAGCAGGAAATGTACTGGTCACATTTTATATGCTCAGATGAAAGAAGGAGAGCAAGAATGAAGGGAGCTAGGCTATAAACCATCCAAACCCACACCTAGCCATGTTCTCTTTCCAGCAGCACTGCACCTTCTAAAAGTGCCATAGCCTCCTCAAACAGTGCCATCACCTAGAGACCAAGTATTCAGATACAGGAGCCTGTGGGGAGCATCTTGCATTCACATCCAGACACAGTTACTTTAAAACTAAAATAGTGAAAATGAATAGCAATAAAAGTACAATGGGAGGAGAGGCCCTAGGTCCTGTGAAGGTTCTATGCCCCAGTATAGGGGAATGCCAAGACCTGGAATGGGAGTGGGTGGTTTGGGGAGCAGTGGGGGCAGGGAGGGGATAGGGGATTTTCAGAGGGGAAACTAGGAAAGGCGCTAACATTTCAAATGTAAATAAAGAAAATATCTAATAAAAATATTTTAAAAAATTGAACTGCATGTCAAAATCTGTATTTCATTTTGTGTTTACTATATTATCAGGAAGGAAATTGTGCTTAGCAAGCATTTCTTGGCATGTTGACTTTGCACTTAGTTGCAATGAAAATAAAAAAAGAACAAAAATATATATATATATAATATATATATATATAATACATATATATATATATAACATATATATAATACATATATATAAAACATATACATATATATGTATATATATATTATAAATTTCTTTGTATGGTAAAAGTAGTTATAGTATATTCTCATTCTAGTTTATGCTTTGCTTTTATTATCAGAAAATTAAATACACTTTCTTGGTCAATCAGATGCTTTTTGGATATACAACGAAGCTATTTTTAGCCTGTATACACCCACACATAAGTGTCTTTAAATCTTTCCACAGTGTTCTCATAAGCACTATTTCCATTTCCAGTTTTGTGATTTGCACACCAAATTTAATTTTCAACTAAATACTCAATACAATTGATAAGATGATGATTACAATTTTCATTCTCTTCATTGTTTTACATTATTTTTACTCAATTGATTCTAAAGCTAATGGACAAATATAATAGTAGTAGTAATAATATAGCCATAATGAACCAATGAACACACAGAGAGCTTATTAATTGCTGGGCTTTCTTCCAAGATATTTTCACAAATTAAGGCATTTAATTCTCTTCACAATACTGTGAAGTCGATACTGTTATTATCTCTGATATGAATGGAGAAACTGAGATGTAGAGATGCCACTGCTATGTTGGGACAGGTAGAGAGAAAGGTCAGTAGAAGTGACACCTGAAATCTAAGTCCCATTTTCAAGAATTCTGCTCTCATTTTGAGTTAAAGCTGATCTAGAACCTGTGATCTATTGTCTTAGCCTTTCAGATGTCCAATTGTTGAAGTTAAAGGCATATACAGGCATATACCATCATGATAGCAATGT